>NW_019727415.1:10616-11598 GCF_002891405.2 Cryptotermes secundus | reverse complement strand
ATGCCGTCAATTCCACAGGCCTTTTTTAATTTCAGGGATTTTATTAATTTCTGAACGTCACATGGTCTCATCCTTGGAGGGCGGTTTTCATCCACGGCTTCCAGCAGAGCTTGAACTCTAGCCTTCACCCGCTCTTCATGGTTTTCATCGCACAGGTCATTTGGCGTGAACTGAATTTCCAAACAGTCGACAATTTCGTTCGCTTTTTCAGAAGGATGAAATTTTAGGCCAGAAGAACCATGAATAGCAGTTGGTGCCCTTGGTCCGTCTCTCTGAAGGAGAGATTTCGCAATGGGCCATATACACTGAGGTGTGACTTCAGCGTTACTTATTTTTGTTTCCCACCGTTCAAGTGCCTTTTTACGGGTCATTCGCCTGATTGATTTGGTGACCCAATTGACTGCCGTTTTACATGCTGGATCCCTGGTTTCTTGCCACAGTTTTCGTAGCCTCTGCTTGTATTTTATCAAACGATCTAGACCAGGAAGATCGTTGTTTATGTTTGAAAGTGTAACTTTACTTGTCGACAGCCTATATGCCGAAGCAATAGAGGCTGCAAAGTCGCGTGCCGCTTTATCGGCTTCTACCCCCGAATTAATTTCTAGTTTAGGTGATATTAATTCAGAAGCGAGGCTTTGAAACCGCTCCCAATCTGTAAATTTTTCAATGGGTTCCGAAAGGTTCCTAATTTTAACGTGATCCAGTATGTGGAATACTATTGGTAGGTGATCTGAATCCAAAATATCAGAGACGATGACATCTGACACTCTGATATTTTTGTGAACCACAATGTCTAACACGTCACCATTTCCCACAGGGGAATAATGAGTGGGGCACTGCGGTGCTGAAATTTCGAAATAATTCCTATCAAATAAATCAATGAGTTTCAAGCCTGAGGGGTTTGAAACTCTGCTGTTCCAAAATGGGTTCTTAGCATTCAAATCACCTGCCAAAATAGACTTTCGTCTGAAGCTTAAGAGTT
>NW_019727415.1:0-10522 GCF_002891405.2 Cryptotermes secundus | reverse complement strand
CATCTACGTGTAGGTCTTGCAGCTGTCTACTGAGCTCATAGCGCTGCCTCCCAATGCCGTTCGCATTAAATTCTATGACTTTGAGGGGCCTATGAAATCTAGTGTCCATTTTGTTTCATTAAGTTTAGAACGATTTTAGTTATGGCCATTATTTTGTCTTCCTCGGACACTGCACCATTGACCTCTGTCATAATTTGCTCTACTACAGTCACTACTCTCAACAAATTGTCGAGAGACTGACTGTTTACGTTAGAAGCCTGAACTGACTGACCTGTGTGTTGTTCCAGCACAGGGATAGGGACGCACGGTTTCGTGGCTGCTGGTGCAACTGCCACTGGTGTTTGTCGAGTCTGAGACCGCTGCTCCTGTGATGTGTTGCCTCGGAGAGCCGCCGCGAAGGAGACTCCAGGGGTGACTATGTTTGATGAGAACACCCTTCCTGTTGTGGTTTTGGGTGCTCTCTGCAATTTCTTCTTCTGAGGTTCCTCCTTCGCGTGACTGCAGCCGCGGTAGTTAGCGGGATGCGGATTCTCCCCATCCTTCAACCCACAGTTACAGCACGCTGGAGTGGAGGCAGCGTTCTGTTTCTCAGGGCACTCTCTGTGCAGGTGGCCACCCCCTCACCACATGCAACGGGGAGGTTGCTTACAATTAGCCCAGACGTGGCCAAATTGTTGCGTAAGACCACTCTGTGCTCTATAAGCCTCGACCCGGATGGAAATATGGCAAAGGTTTTGTACTTTGAATATTTCTTGGGATTTTGCCGTCCTGGGTAAGGTTATAAGGAAGAGGGGAAGGTTTCTGGATATCCTTCCTTCTGAAGGCGACCCTCGGGTGGTTGTCATCTGCTTGACGCTGACCACGTTAAATCCCAGGGTCACCAATCCATCAGAAATATCTTCCGCCGGGGTGTTGTGGGGGAGGTGACGGATTACAGCCTTAATGGGTTTTTCTGACTTGGGAAATAAGGTAATATAGGAAAGTTTGTTGTTGGACAGATAGGACTTGACGGCTTCGAAATCCGCCATGCTTTTAGTGATGACTCTGGTCCCGCTTTTGGTATTACGGAACTCAAAGTCACCTCTGACCACATTTTTAAGTCGCTTTTCCAAGTGAATGAGGTTCACTGTGGTCGTTAGAATTATTGGGGGTGGCCTGCCTGCTCTACCTGATGATTCCACCTCCAGAGTAGTGGCTCCCTCCTCCAGCGCAGTGGCTCCGTCACCAGCAGTGTCGGTGTCCATTGTTGTCACCCTGAGAGGAGCAAAGTAGTTACGGGTGGGCACCTCTTTGGTCTGGGTGTTGCCTGTGGCAGCCGCTGCCTTCTTTGAAATCTGGGCGGACTCGGTTGTGCTCTGCCGTTTCCGCCTTCGGACCTCTTTGAAGTCTTCTTCTTGGGAGGGCTTCGTCTGGGTTTTTGTTGTCTCCGATGTTCTGGCTTTCACTAGGGACTTCAGATCGTTCAGTGTAACTGTGTAGCTCCGTACAGAGCACTGAACAAAATCTTGCCCTTGAGAGCCTTGCGGCATTTACTATTGCCGCCCACTCAACACTTTCCCCAGTTGTGGCGCGTGTGGAGCTGGCCACATACTCAATGTCACAAATGATTTTGAACAGTCTCCTGTAATGTTCATCTGCTGCAGGATATTGCTTCACGTTTTACTTATACTCTTCCTGTAGTGAGGCTCTTTTTTTCTGCCCAGAATGCATGATAGCCAGGCACCGAGTCGCCCGCCGTGTCTGGCACGGCACGGCACGGCACGGCACGGCACGAAACACAAGCCTCAAGCAAAATCTGAGAATTTTTACAACAAACAAACAAGGACTGAAATTTCAGAGCTACCAGCAAATAACTCCTTTATACTGATCGAACACCACCAATATTCGAACAGACAATCAGTCGATGAACCTCCGAATATAAATCCCACTTGTCTATCCAATCACAACTTTCCAGCCGCACAGTACACCATATCAATCTTAAACTCCTTGAGCGTGAATCAGTCCTGTCCTGTCCTGTCCTGTCCTGCCCTGTCAAACAGGCAATCTCGAATCCACCACTCTGATGACCTAAACCGAATGCCTAATCGATCCTTAACCGATCGAATAATCAATCCCTTCAATCAATCAAATGTATCTCTCTAACCTCATACCAATCTCTAGCTAACGATCAAACGGACCAAATCACCAGGAAGATCGCTCCAATCCAACTCTCATATACTTTTTGGAATCTGATAATGTAACCGATCCGACTGCTCCTTTTTATACACTGCTCGGTGGGCGGAGCGAAACTTGAAATTGAGGAGGAACGATTTGCAGGGCGCTGATTGGCTAGCGCGCGTGATGATGTAGATGCGGGGTTAGCGGCGAGCGCATTATAAACGCGAACGTTTGGAGCAATTTGATTGGTTAGTGCGCGTGATGGTGAAAATTGATGTGAAGAGTGTGCGTTGCAGAAAATGCGTGATAATGTCTACGGCTGCTGTGTTCTTGGGCATCGAAAAAGCCTTCGATACCACGTGGCCCTCAGGCTTGCTGTTTAAATTATCAAAATTGGAGTTCTCGAAAAGTTTGACCAAACTTATTGGGTCCTTTCCCTCTAAACGTAAATTCTCGGTCTCGGTCGAAGGCGAACTGTCAACGCCAAGGAAAATGCAAGCAGGGGTGCCACAAGGTTCGGTCCTTTGCCCTACTCTTTTCAACTTGTATATTAATGATGCCCCCCAAACAAATGGTGTTCACCTGGCCCTCTTTGCGGATGACACCTGTCTATATGCGACAGATCGCAAGGAGGGTTTTATCATTAGAACACTCCAGCGCGGTCTCAGCTCAATGGAGACCTGGTGTGAGCGCTGGAATATAAAAATTAATGAAGATAAGACTCGGGGGGTCTACTTCTCTCGTGGTCGTCGACCGCCTGAGTCTTGTCTTACTCTAAATGGAAGAAATATTCCATTTGTAAATAGTGCAAAATATCTAGGTGTAATCTTCGATAAGAGAGTGACTTGGAGATTACACATAGAAATGATCGAAGCCAAGGCCTTCAGAATATTCATTAGAATGTATTCCCTATTCAAAAATGAGCGATTGAGCGCTAACATTAAACTAACCCTCCATAAAGCTCTTATTAGATCCGTAATGACTTATGCTAGTCCCGCCTGGGAGTTTGCCGCAGACACCCATCTAGTGAAATTGCAGCGCCTGCACAACAAGGTTCTCCGCACGATTGGCAATTTTCCGAGGCGTACACCGGTCCGTGATTTACACATGGCATTCAAAATCCCGTACGTAAATGACTTTATAACAAAATTATGCAGGCAACAAGCAGAAGTCATACAATATCATGATAATGAGAATGTTCGCAACATCGGACAAGACGAAGCCCGCCACATAAAGTATAAGAGGCTTTAACTTGGCGGCGGTCAGGCATACGACCGATCAAATGACTAGACTGTCGTGGTGGCGAATAATACTAGAAATAGGCCATGACCTGCTGTACTGGGCCTGGATTGACAGAGGCCTTGTATATATTGTACATAGAAATAAGAATTAAGTGTGGATTTGTAAATGTATGTAAATACAAACAATGGACTTACTAATACAGACTGACTGACAAAGGACAGACCCAACCTCTCGTCAGAGAGGGCGCCCCACATAGACAAGACAGTAACTTTCACTCAAAAACAAATAGTTGGTCATGAGCCCTAGCAGGGGCTCGACACCAAGACAGACAGACTGACTGTCAGTTGCAATGTGACTTTGACTTTGACATTGCCTCGGCTTTAGCAGGAGTTGAATGTTGTCTGTTAGACCGGCGAAGCTGCGTGTTAGAATGTGGGAGGTTCCCACACTAGATACTACTAGTGTCATAATATAAAGAAGAATGGATCAGGGTAAGAAACACAGTGTCTGTGACTTCACAGTTTGTCATGAGCTTGAACCCATAAACTGCATGGCTTTTAGCCCGCAAGCAAACTATACTGACTGAACATCCGCCGTTTGTCGGCGAAGTTAGTAGTGGATATGTAGCCAGGAACTCTGACCATTAGGCCACAAACGCAGCCAGCCTGAACCCATGCAAAGATTTTTTGTGCTGGTCTTTGTCTTGGGTAATTATACAGTTTTAAATTACTGGCTAATTTTCTATTCTGCATATTCAAGGAGTACTACCACATTTTCAAAAGATCAACTCTGTTGCTGCCATTCATATGTCATATTTATCATACATCGATAACATTGTTAATTTTCAACATATATGTGACTGCTACCGTAAGGATCAGAAGGATGTAGTCGAGATATAAAATCATATATTAAGAATAATTAATCACTAGACAAAATGCATACTTCACGATTGATGTGTATAATTTGTTATGTATATTACAGCATCATACATACAGAATGATCATAAAATCACGAGCACAACGAAAAGTGGAATTACAGAACTGCACATTGCGTGACATAATAATTTCTCACTTTAAATTCCATCATTTTGTGTATGCCACATAGTGTGCAGATTACCAGATGTTGTAGTAAAGTGATTGCCATTTTGCATTTTGACATAAAGACATAAATGTATACTTGTGCACTGTTCAGTTCAGAAAATATGATGAATCAGTAATTCCAGATTTCATGGCAATGTGAGTAAATCAAAGGATTTATTTATTGGGGAATGGAGTGTGAGAAATATTTTGATTACACGTCATGAAATGGTCTACATTTTCAAGAGTATGTGATATAAATTCTAGCCATCCACTTCCCAAATTCACAAATGAACACAGGCCATGTAACTTATCTCTGATTCTGCAAGTAACTTTTGATATTTGCACTACTATGTTAATAAGGTAAAAAAAAGTAAAGGTAATCTTGTAATAGCCTGTAATCGCACATAAGTTTGTGAGAAGTCGAGTTTCCCATATCTTTTAGACAGTCGGCTCACAGATATTGGTAAAGCTGTCAGTCTCAGGTGCCCGGCGCCTTTTATTCCCAGGAAGATTTCTGGTACTACTTTCTCTTAGAGACTGAGTCGACCCTAGGTTCATAGTGCGGCTGCAAGGATTAGGCCAATTGAAAAAATCCGATTACCTCATCAGGAATCGAACCCGTGAACTTCCAGTTTGTAGCACAGTGCCTCAACCAACTACGCCTGTGGGAATTAATAGACAAATACGCTATATTCCTTTAGAAAATCTCCATAAGAACAGAGATGCACAAAATCATCATTCACACATTATAAAACATATATATGTGTGTGTCCAAATGTGCTTACATAAATCTGAGGCATCTCACCTGCATAGAAGGCAACATTTTGTTTATAACTTATTTCTGTATTGTCTACAGGATAATTCCTGAGAGTGGAACTTGGTCACTTGCTAAAACTGGTTGTTCTGGTGAAACATGGGAACTTCCCAAGAATTCATTAGCAGTATTCCTGGTGGTATGTTCACCTGCAAAGCAAAGAGTATATATGACACCTTGATCAGATGTGGCGGTCATAGCCACACTTTTAGGATCCAACAAGAAGTAACAAAAGGAAACAAGGGCTCACGAATTGGTTCTACAGAGAAATGCTATAGACTTCCTAAGCTTTAGCACAGCTACTTTGCCAAATATAACACTTGGGACAGCTGCACACCGACCCACTGCAACAGCATCAGGGATCTTATCCACGATGGCAGCATTCCTCTCTGCCACGAATACCAGAAGAACTGGTGCACAATACCTGCAGAACAAAGCAGCTGTGCTTTGCTTGCTGTTATGCTGCCTCCATGGCCAAACAGATTAGTGCAGACATTCNTTAACACCACATATACACGGTGCCAAATCCCAGAAGACTGCTTTCTTCATAGTCACCGCCGTGAAAGCCTCAAATCTTACATTCCAGAAATATTCTTCAAATTTGAACTGCTCTTAAATATTTCGTGAATGTAATTTTTATTTGCGAATGTCACTTCCAAATCATCTTCATTATTCGGCAGTGGTTGATGACGTGTCTTCGTGAAGCTGGAGGATATCAAACATAATTATATTTCTTTATACGGTTCTTGGGTAGTCATGTATGGAGACAGCAATGGCCATTTCTGCAACTGCCCCAAAAGTAAGCTAAAAATGGAAAATAATTTTTGAGATAACCTATTAACAACACGATTCAACATACTGAATGTGAAATGATGTAAGAATATCGATTTGTTGCCCAGCAATGAAAGATATGTACATTCCCTTCCATACAATGTTTCAGAGAAATTTCAGAGAAGAAAATGGAAGTTTTGATTGTATTTATTATATGCCTACTGTACTTCCTAATCTGCATGGCTGAGATTTACCGTAAGTAACGAGCTTCCACGTGTTAATGAACAGATATGGGGTTTGGGCTGATTACTGGATTTAATGAACAAGCATTACTTGTAACTACAAATGATTATAATGATCTCACCAATTAACATACTCTACAAATAAGTACAGCATGCACTAGATATTCTCAGTTTGTAATAGTCTTCACTGGTCATTAGCAGATTACATCAGTCAGATTCACATTGCGACCGATGGTCATTTGGTCAGCCCATCTTTGTGTCTATTACCCTCTGGAGCCCATGACCAGATCGTAGTTACTGTTAGACAGTTAGCGGCCTCCGTAGTCTACAGGTAACGTTCCCACCTCATGACTCGTGGTACGCGGGTTCAAACCCGGCGGAGGTCGTGGAATTTTTAAGGGCGGAAAAATTCAGGGAATAAGTCCTCCGGGAGGGACTTTAAGCCGTGGGTCCCGTGTCGTAGCTTTACGTCACGTAAAAGAACTTCATATCTCCAAAGGAGGTCACTGAGCCAAATTCAAGGACGTTTCCCGCCCAACAGTAGTCTCTAACGCCTCTGATAGATTGGGGGAAGCATTATAAATACCGCCAAGCTAGTAGAGGCCGAACTCGCTGGCTCGGTCGGGACTGATGGTACGCACCTATATCGGTAGGGTATAGAGACTGGTAGAATATCATAGAGGGAAGCACAATGGACCAATACTGGTCTAAGTGCATGGGGAAACCCACCCTTTCCAATAACTAACTAACTAACTACTGTTAGACAGTTACGATTTGATTTTGTCNCACTGGTCGCTATGCAACGCGAGTAAACAGCGGTTGCTTGGCAGGGCGGGTAAACAGTGGTTGCGAGAGATGACGGTAATAACAGCAGTACACAGCGTTGCTAGCACGACGGCGGCAGACAACAGTGGTGCCTATTACGTGGCTGTTTTCTGTGTTGTCCGGAACGAGGCTAGATATGGAGCAGCGAAGGCTATTCACAGTTAGTTCCGAGCAAGCCTACAAGTTAGTTCTTCAGTCAGCAGTGAACGAGTGAATGTGTGATAATCAGTGACAGTTTGTGATAACAGAATTAATTGGGAGTGTGTGACACAGTGACACTTGTATAGCTCCTGTACTGTGAAAATGTGTAGACTACTGATAATAGAGTGATTTGATTTGCGTATAGGGATATATATTGTGAAACCCCACAATAATTTAGAATTAATTGTAGCCGAGATTTGTAGGTTGTTGAATAAACCAATTAACAATCTGTACGGATTGGAGGAATTGTTTTGGAAGAGACTGTGGACCTGTCATCTGACAGATTACTGATGATGATCTATATTATCACCCAGTAGAATCACATCATCGGCGTAGACCAACAGCTGATGTGTCCCGTTTAGTTGCAGTCCCACCTGGCTTCACTGGACCTTCCTAATTGCATATTCTAAGGCAAAGTTGAAAAGGAGTGGCGATAAAGCATCTCCTTGTTTTAGACCATTCTGGATAGGAAATTTATCAGACAAGTGTTTACCTACACGGACTTTACTATACGTTTCATTTAAACACATTTTAATCAACCTAACTAGTTTCATGGGTATCCCAAATATAACAAAATTGTACAGGAAGCAAGCAGAGGTCACACAAAATCATGAGAATGTATTGTTCGTGGTATATAACAAGGTGAAGCCAGGCATAGAAAATATAAGAGGCTTGAACTTGGAGGTGGCCAAGCTTACAACCGTTCAAGTGACTAAGCTGCCATGATAGCATAATATACGTGTATGTACGACAGGCATGATCCACTCTGCAAAGCTTGTACTGACAGAGGACTTGTGTGTAGTGTAAAAGGAAGTACTTTCAATAACATGCCCTTAAGTGCGAAATGTACACTTGACAAAAGGCCAAGCACATTCAACAGAGACAAACCCATCGTCTCGTCAGAGAGCATGTTAAAGGAGGACTCTTGCCGCAAGAGTTTAGTTGAAGAAAAAAATCTCTTCTCCTAAGTCTCAAAGGACTTGACGCCAAGGTGAACTGATTCTCGGTAAACTGCCAGTCGTAAAGTAAATCTGACTTTGAGTCTGATTTTTCGTATGTATATGATTATATAATTTAATTGTGCGGGCAACAAGCAGAAGTCATAGCAAATCATGAGAATGAACATGTCTGTGGTATAGGACAAGGCAAGTTTTTCTTTGTTATTAAAGTATCCATCAGTAATGCAACAAAAATTCATTAAAGATATATAAAAGACATCTAAAATACAAAATACTTTAAAATTATTTTAGTTCTACATATGTTTGCGACATGTTTCGGCCTCATATGGGCCATCATCAGGCTTCTATGCACGTCATCGTTAGTTGTTATGTCTCATAAGCAGAATACTGTCTTGTACTTTCTTTATGGCTATATCAGTTTTGTGTGCTGTGTTAGCCTTGTATATGTGTTATTTTAGTGCGTTCTTCCTGTAAATTAAAGGCAAGGCNCCCGCAACTGTGTGATAATTAATTGTAGCCGTTATCTGTAGATTGTTAAATAAACCAATTAACCATCTCTACGGCGTCTTCGGTAACGCGAAACACGTTACAATACGTAAGATTGTCATCATCTGCTTTGCAAAGTAGACTGATAGAGGACTTACATATTGTGCAAAAGGGAGAATTTTCAATAACATGCTACATGTGCGATACATACATTTGATGAAGAGCCAAGCATATTCATAGGAAAACCCTATCTTCTCCTCAGAGAGGATGTTACATAACGACTATGACCGGAAGGGTTCAGCAGAAAAAAATATCTCTGATCGTAGTTCTCAAGGGACTTGACGCCAAGTCGATATAATTGGCAGTAAGGCGCCAGTAGTAACTTGTGACTTTTTTCTTTTTGGCATGAGCTGTAAGTGAGCAGTTGTAGTTCGTGGTTCACCGTGAGAAATCTCCGCTGTTAGCAGCCGTAACCTAGCTACGTCCAATGAGGACTAAAACAAACTGAGCAGACTTAGTGTGTACCGTTGTTATTTGCAGTGTGTGTAAATTAGTGTTAGAGTTGTTTATGGTTAATCAATTACCAATCTCAATCCCATGCCTAGTTACCAACACATGAGACTGTTATCAGTATTTTCCTTCTTTAAAATTTCCTATATTTGAAATTGTCATTCAATATTACAAGTCCAGAGCTGTGTGTGCATGTGTGTGTGTGTATATATATGCTTTAATTCTCATTCTCTTCAGAAAAATTTTATATGTGTTGTAAATCCTTTCCAAGATCACTTCGCTCTTGCACATGTCAAGCTGTGAATTGATTTCACCGCCAGCCTAACAGCTTGCAATCTCTTCCTTTGCTAGTTCATTCAAGTTCAGTTCTAGCTACAAAATCTTTTATTCCCCAACTCAAGTTCCCAAACAATGAGAGTAAAATTTTGCATCTGTTGTCACGTGTGATTCATAACCCACAGCTACAATATCCACTTTCACCAGTGAGACTAATCAGTAGATGAATGCACACTGCTTATACTGTAATTCTAGGCTTCAACACAAAGTATCCACAGTTGCTAGCATTCATAATTTGATATTAAATATGGGTTAGAATAGTCCGTGGCATAGCACAGGTGGTTAGTCAGCTCACCCATTGCATCACACTGTTCCATCCCAGATGTCTTGTCACATACGTGATGGAGAAAGTGGCACTGAGGTGACCTGAGCTTGCCTTGCATTTCTAAAAGGAACAAATTGATATTAAGGTAACAAGTCAGATATTTGGAGTGTGAATGTGCATCTATGTAACATTGTCATGTTTTATTTTTTTTTCAGTCCTGATATGGCTACTGTGTACTATCAAGGTAAGTTTCAGAGAAGCAACAATTTATGTGTAACCTGCTGTTAGCCTGTAAAGTGCTGCTTAACAAGCAGTTATACAGTTATATCGAAATGATGGATTGAAATGTTTTCTGAGAGAGAGAGAGAGAGATATTCATTCAGATTTCCTCAACAAGATTTTGAATATAATAAACTGCCATATATTCAGAGAGGTAATTTTCAGAAACTCAATTACGTAATCAGTAGGCGAGTTGAAATTAGAATCAAAACTCATATGACTCTTGTGCTGATATTTGTTTCAGGAAAGGTGTTGTCCTCTGGGTGTGGTGGTCTTTGTGACCATTATAGCTATATATTTCCTTTACTATTTAATGGTAAGTTTCTTGACAGCTGACTCTTCACTTACCAAGCATC
>NW_019727414.1:207562-264056 GCF_002891405.2 Cryptotermes secundus | reverse complement strand
GCATCTACCTGAAACCCAGGGTTACGATTCGCTGATGTTAGGTTAGGTTTGCGCAGTTCACTACTGCGCATCCATCTGTAACATGGAGGGGGCGAAGCTCGATAATTTACGCTAATGTTACGTTGTGAGTGTACATTAGGAAAGGTGTGCGCAAATGACTATTGCGCGTTGTTATGATCAGTCGAGCACTGTTTGGCCTTCGGCAATATCTTATGATTGAAAGACGCTGATGGGGTATCAATTCATTAATTATTTATACGAGACATTTTATTTCCGAATTTTCTCACAAGATAAACGCTTGCATATATTTTTCTGTTAAACACCGTACGTAATCTACGAAACCTGGAATATATTACGATATTTATAATGGTCATAAATGCACTTTTTCCGAAATATTGACATTTCACAATGCTCTCAAGTGCATGATATCACAATTATCTTCACTGACTCTTACAATTTCCAACATTTCCCGAAATATTCTCTTTTCGAATGTTCCCACTATTAACCTTATTATGCTTTTCGACATATGTGAAGGATATACATATACTTTAAATTAAAGGTATCCACTCCACAACACTAGTGCTCAAATATCACATAGGGAAATCACCGATTGCGTTCTCAACCTGAGAAAATATTATTCAGCTTTCCTGTATGCATTAAGAGAAAAAAAAGGACACATCAATATACATGTTCTAGACTAAACTATAAAATACAATTACAAGAATGTCAGCTGTAACAACTCGTGCTTTCCTGTAAACAATGTGATCCTGTAAACACTTTAATAGAAGGAAATAAAATAGTTACCTGATGCTGTATACTACCTGCTGCCACACGTAAGTCTGGAAGATTGGATGGTAAGAATGCAATCCACTATCACACCGAAATACATATCTAACTTACAAATCACTTGCCATCATTCTTCATGCTATTACACATACTCTACACAACACTGTGCACATTTCACACCGTCACTGATCAGGATTCCCAGCACACCACCAATGAAATAATGTGTTTCACTTATCATAGCACCTTCTTATAAGCAAGAATTCATGAAAACAACATATGTACATAAAGGGGAAACTTTTCAATCCATTGTGGGAGAATGGAGATCTTAACATTCTTGAAAACACTGCAAAACCTTATACTCATCACTCTAAATACTCCTATTACACACACAAAACTAACGTCACACTAGAGAATTTAAACTTCAGTCTACACTCGACTTCTTCATGCTATTACACATACTCTACACAACGCTGTGTACATTTCACACTGTCACTGAACAGGATTTCCAGCATAACACCAATGATATATGTTTCACTTAGCATAGCACCTTCTTATAAGCAAGAATTCTTCATGAAAACAACATATGTACATAAAGGGGAAACTTTTGAATCCACTGTGAATGAATGGAGATCTTGACATTCTTGAAAACACTGCAAAACCTCATACATATCACTGTATATATTACACACAAAAACATAACGTCACCCTTGAGAATTTAAACTTCAGTCTACGCTCGACATTATTGTGACCAAAACAACATAAGTGTATATTATACCCACCACTCTCTGTCACATAGTACTAAGTTATGAATTCAAAAAACACCTTCTTCAATGGGAAATAGAAATTATCTTTGCACCCTCTTCTTACAAGCACTTATACTAATGCAAAATGAAGTATATCACTCTGACTAATAACGTACTCACACGTGTAATATTCAGAGACTACATTCCAAAACTACACCCAGTTTTCTCTCATATCAAATATGAACTCATAAAATCTAATTCACTTTCTAGCCATATTACCACTACAACACATTTTCTGAAAATCAATGTACATATTTCACACGAGATTATGAATAACAGTGCAAGAATAACCTCAAAGACACATTATCTTTCATAACACTCCCACTATTCTTATATGCACTTACTTTCGACAAATCAATAAATGTACCTAATGGTGTATTCTTCACTGATGCATACTTCAGTTTCATGGTTTACAGAGAAAACACTTCGATTTCGTTGTGGAACGGAGGAAACACGTTTGAAAAATTTGGTGCACTCGCCATTGCGACTAAAATTTGCACTACTTCATTGAATATTTTAAGATATACTTTCAGGCAGATAAATAAACAAAACTTGTAAATATATGTATATAAACATACACACACAAAACCGTCTCATATTTATAAAAACCTGTTCATACCAGGAAAGAAACCTACATTGATGCTACACAGGGTATTTAGGTCACAGTGACAGGGCAGCCAACATCTTGACATCACTGAAAGAGAAACATTGCCAAATCAAACTCAGAAACATTGGATTATCAGATCGATTACAGAACGGTAATTTGTCACCCTATTTTTTACTCATTTTCGTGTAGAATATTATTCTATTTTCTATCCAGGAAGGGAAATTCGGCCGACACAAATGCCAAGCAGTCACTGAATTGGTCGCATATACATCCGCGAGAAAGAAGGGAACGGATTCACTGATAATAACGATTTTACGTCGTGACGTTATGCCATTGCAGGGCAGCATAATGCCATACTGTGCAATATTTAGTAATCATTTGTATCACCGTGGGGGATGCGCAAACTCGTGAGGTGGGAGCGGCGTTTTCGTCACAATCTAAGCTATCACGTGGCAATAAAACCCCGGAATATAAGAGCATAGATTGAGATTATGGTTTGAAAAACATTCAACACGCTCAATTTTATACATAACGTCATGTTTCGATTTATATCCCATGTTACAACAGTCCTAGATTACGTTCTGTTAAATAGCAGACTCGTAAATGACGTCACTGCTAGGTGTGCGCAAGACCAGTAACTCAGGCGGCTGGCCCTTGGGTACCATTCGCAGATGTTAGGTTAGGTTAGGTTAGGTCAGGTCAGGTCAGGTCAGGTCTGCGCATCCACCTCTTATTGAGGGGGGTGGCCCTCGGGTACCATTCGCTGATGTTATGTTAGGTTAGGTTTGCGCAGTAGACTACTGCGCATCCATCTCTACGACGGAGGGGGCGAAGTTCGGTAAGTTACGATAATGTTAGGTTCCGAGAATACATTATGACAGGTTTGCGCAACTGACTACTGCGCATCTTTATGCTCAGTTGAGCATGGTTTGGCCGTCGGCAATATATTACGATTGATTGTCTGATAGCGTATGAAATCTATATATATTTATACGGGACATTTTATTTCCGAATTTTCACATGATAAACTCTTGCATATATTTTTTCTGTTAAACTCTCTACGTAATCTATGGACCCTGGAATATATTACGATATTAATAATGGTCCCAAATTTATTTTTTCCCAAATATTGACATTTCAGAACACTCTCAAGTGCATTATATCACAGTTATCTTGATTGACTCTTACAATTTCTAACATTTCCCGAAATATACTCTTTTTGAATGTTGCTATTATCAATTTATGTTTTAGGCATATGTGAAGTATATACATGTACTTTATATGAAAGCCCGGCGGCTGAGATGCACTGTTCTAGACCATTTTGGACAGGAAAAGCATCAGACAAATGTTTGCCTATATGAGCTTTACTACATGTTTCACTTAAACACATCTTAATCAGAATAAATAGTATTGTGGGTACCCCAAAACCTGTGAGAATACTATACAAATATGACACATGTCACAGTATATGTGCCCTTATGACATGAAACACTCTTCAAAAGTTCCCAATATTAAATGTCAATCTTCTTACCATGCAGTATCGACAACAAAAAAAGACAAACCAAGCCTAATCATACCTACACAATAAACAAACCACCATAAAAACCTTACTCACTCACGGTTCACGACACTAATAATCATTAATGATACAAAACCAATCAAGCAACTCAAGCTGCATGACCTTTCAATCTTATGATACTAAAATACACTTATCTCCACATGGAGATTAACATTATACATATTTATTTTATATTATATTTAAGCATCCTGTTACATTTCACACTTCTATATGTATAATATAAACTCCGTTGTAAATGCAACACTTTATTGTAGTTCTTGCCCCCCTTCTTTTACACTACATGTTTTGGCCACACCCGGCCATCATCAGGTGTATTTTACTTCACATAGCTGTCACACTGCACTCAATATTATCATTTAAACTCCAGATTTCCAATTGTTCATTGCTCTGTCGTCAATCGGCACCCGATATTCCAGAACTCTCCTTGTCGGTTTTGTCAATTATGATTAAAATCTTTATTAATATTGACTCGCCGATTAGTTTAAAAATTTTTAAATTCTCAATTTAGCTTTAATATATATAAATTTATATTCAAATCTAAATTAAAAAATCACAGAGATACCTGCTCTATGCTTATACAGGATGTTTCACGACTTTAGGTCATAACAGCAGGAGGTGATTTCCTAGGTCTTTGTGATCAAAAAAGTTCATATAAATATTTTTCCGATTTTGGACGGTTATGGAGTTATGACCGTCTTTTCATTCCCATACACTCCCTCGTGTGAACCGCGTCTGTCAGCTGGCGGGTCGCTATTTTTAGCCAGCTACAGACAGAGCGTTCTCGTTATCTCGACACTTGAGAGGTACTTAAGGCGTGGTGGGTTGGTATGTCCGGCGCAGTTCACAACCGAGCGGCAGCCTGTGTTGCAGCCAGCAGTGGCATTTTCGAAAATAGGCTTTAAGCACCAATAAATTCAAATTAAGGGTAATTTCACGAAGTCAACTTTACATTCATACTTTAAATGTATCATGCATTATGCTGGTTTATTATTTTGTTCTGTTTATTGTTAGTAATCGTTGCCTTCTTTCTGAGTTTCAAACGGTCATAACTACGTAACTGTCCAAAATTGGATGCATGTTTATATGAACTTTTTTTAATACAAAGACCTAGAAAATCACCTCCTGCAGTTATGCTTTAAAGTCGTGAAACACCCTGTATGTGCTGCAGCAGCTACCTCTTGCTTTCAGCACAGCTCGCGTGTTATCTGTAATACACACACATTCTTGAAGATACTTAAAACATAAACCACAATTAGATAAATATACCATATACCATAATGTAATCATATAAAACATAAAATACTGTAAAGAGTAAAGATTTTAAATGAGATTAGTTACATAATTAAAATATAATTAACACGTCCTATTAAGGTAGGTTATTGCAATCGTAACGTTTAGGTCATAGTGTTTTTGCGGACATATGGAAAATTTTTCTTGCTCTTATACATGCGTGAAGTGGAGGCCTGTTGGTATGCATGCAGTATTATCTGGTTTTCATATCTGGAAGTAATATAAAGACAATAATATCTGACGGATACCTCTAGTTACGTGCATTATGTCCTGTCTTGTAGCAAGGCCGACTGTGGATTATATCACAGAATATTGTCAAAAATCCAATACTACTGTACTGAAATATATACTATGCAATTCAATAGCTTTGAAACGTGTTAACTGTGCATTTGCCTGATGATGGCTTTCTAAAAACCCGAAACATGCAGTAAAGTGCTGTTAAACATTAACGGTTTTGTTGTGTTGTTGTGATGGATTTTAATAAAGAAATTTATATATTTAACACAACAGGAAGCTTCCATTGAAAATAAACATTATAATTTTAAGAAACAAATTCATGTACTGTGAACCTGATCAATCATATTAATATCATAAACTGAAGTAGTATGGTGAGCATTATGAATGCAAAACACTCATAGTCACAAAGAGCCTGACACTGACGTCAATAAGAAAACAACTGAAGTGGAATCAATTCTACGAGTTATCACGCTTAGGACAAGAATGTATGAGAGGCCACATCATTAATGTTACATAGAACTCTGTGATTCATGCAACACAGTGCTGGATACTAGACAACTACTACTTTGACTTCTCTAACAGGGTCCTTAGAGCTGTTATGATTAAAAGAATTACGTGCAATGCAACTCAAACACCCAAAGCTAACAGTATGAAACCACCATGCTTCATAACAGAAACCATTCTAACTTGGTTGACAGACATTAATATTTCTCATTCAGCACAACACCTAACTCCATGGTGTCACAAATTTATTACCTACTCATCACACAACAAACAAAATTATTAGGAAGGTATTTAAACCTAAGAATGATCACGTCTCAGCAATTCAGGACACTGACTTAACTATAAATATATCACTCAGAATTTCTGACACTTCGGTGATCTCACAAGTATGAAGCATTAGGGCACATAACATTAGTATCAAATTTTCTGTGGAGAAACCTTCTGGAAAGTGGATCCTTGCAAGATGGAACACCTCATGGCAGAATAACTTCAAAACAGGAAGTATCAATAAGCAGATTTTTGGATCACAGGTGGATTCAACTGGCTACACATCATATGTAAAGGAAATCTCCGTGACAGTAACTTCAACCGTCACATTCTGCTGCCACAGCACTGCTTCTTAACATTCGATCAGTCACTTAAAGGCTTTGCTAAGGTTTATGACGATGGCAAGCAGTCATCAAGTCTCTAATAAAATCAACAAACTTGGGAGAACTATATTCACATATGTTATGCATAAGCACACATGATATTTAACCTTTTCAAGCCTAAAGGCGACATATGGAGTCACAAAAATAAAGTCAAGAGGACGAATGACTCCGTATGTCGTCGAGCAGTCCACGCGTGCGGTCGGCTTTTTAAAATCTAATTTTAAGTTATAAATTCTTTTTCTACTTATATGATTTTTGGACACCAGCTTTATAAGTTGTCTCTCTTCCCACCTGCGTCGTCTAATGGAATGTTGGCTTCGTGTGGAAATCTTGGAAACATCCGGAAATGCAGAGTCCCACATCACACTTCACGCACTTTATCTGGACGGTTCTTCGTTTCCCACACGAAGAGCACACTCGACACGTCAATTTCGAAGTAGAGGAAGTAGGCCAGTGCTGTTGTTTGGCCTCCTCTATTCGAAATGACCCCGATGAAACGGCAGGGGTTCGACCCCTGGGCCGTTGAGGGCGAGGGGGGCCCCTACCAGCATGCTCCAGCATGTTCCGCTGTCTACGTGCTGATGGTAGTACCTGTTCGTCTCTTCCACCAGCAGACGGATAATCCCTGTGAAATACAGCATGAAAACGCAGAAAGGGGTGGAATCCTTATTCACGTGTGGAGCTTCATTGGTATTTAACCCCACAGCTCCACCTGAATAATTATTCACACTCCTCTTGCCACGCTGGTGCGGTGGTCCCCAAGTTGCCGACGAAGATGATGGGTCTTTGTCGAAATCCATTTCTGAATCACTTTCCTCAACGCCACTCTCAGAACTGTCGGTAAAACAATCTGATTTGGAGTCATTTATGAGTTGAAAAATGTCTGCATCTTCCAAACGAGACGACGCCATGGTGAGCTGACAATATCACTGTTCTCGCTGCGAAACTTTGAAGCCGTATGACACTGCTTGGCTGTGCTTGGCCTTGAGAGTTGTGATAAACTAACTGAGCCTGGTCAGAACAGAGAACTTGTTGTGTATAAACAATCAACGTTCTTATAAACGGAGATATACACGCCCACATCTCTGCATACCGAAAGAAGGTACGTGTATAAGCTTCGAGACATGCAAGACTAAACATGCCTACATAACCATCCGCTGTGTTGCCACATCTACATACAGCATTCTTAGTTCCAAGAACTGTATGAATTCTTGTAGACAGACGATAAATTTGGGAATTTTATACTTGGAATCAGTCTAAAAATTTGTACACATTTTATAAAGTCTGTAAATTACAATATCTGATTCTATATTCTTTCTAGAAAAAACAGCGTTTATTTGGTTCGTTTATCACAAAAATTGTAGAAATCACAGCAATTTTAGTAAATGATTACAGTTTTTATTGCTTTATAATTGCGGGTATTTAAATTAAATCCGTCCTGCAGCCATTACCGGAATTTATAGGGCCGTCTCTTAAAGGTTAAAAGCAATATAATTTGCACACTAGTAGAACTCAATGGAAATTCTAGGCAATGTTATGAGTGCATTTTCAGTAATATTAATGGATGATACTAATATCTGATGTCCAAATTCATTCCATTAAACTCAATCTCATCATTACTTGTGCACAGCTGTGGGATGATAAAATGCTCAATGAATCTTAAATAAATAGTACTTCATAAACATTAACAGAATTCTGGAAAATGTTCAAGAAGAGGGTAATCTTTCTAACATACTCCAGTTAACCTCACATCATAACCTGCCACTGAATACTTACTTTGTTCCTCTCACTAGAATAACCTACATAACCAGCATCAAACTCAATCAAGTCAAGAAATCCAGTCAAACTCTACACCACTACTTGTAACTGTCATCAACCTCCGAAAGGTGCAACGACACAAGACACACGCCTGTTCAACTGACATCTTTCACTAACAGGGCACAACTATTACAAAGGTCAGATAAAAAATATAGTTCTGAAATGACTTTATTACCAGAGGTAAACGCACTCACATTCCTTCAATATAATCGCCCCCCATGTGTACCACCTTCTGCCAAATTTGTGGAAGGCATCGTACACCATCAACGCATCCACTTCTATTGATGTCCAGCCCTACAGCACGAATTATCTCCTCTCTTGTGTTGTAACGTGTCCCTTGCAGTGGTTCTTTCCTTTTGGCAAAGAGATCATAATTGCACAGACTCATATTGGGTGAGTATGGCGTATGTTGCAGTATCTCCAGTCACCAGCAGTGAAGGAAATCCTTGACAGCATCAGCAGTATGAGCCCTTGCATTGTCATGAAGGATGGGATTTGTTGCTAACAAGCGTCATCGCTCTCTCCTGAGTGCTGGACAAAGATGATTATGCAGGAAATTGCAGTAGTAGGCAGCATTTACTGTCTGTCACTGAGGTACAGTGTGGTGCAGTATCACTCCATCAATGTCATATGCCACAATGAAGATCGCCTTCACATTACTCTGTGTAGGACGCACTTTCTTTGGATGAGGACAGCCAGGAAGCTACTATTCATTTCATTGTCGCTTCAAGCATGGTTTGTATGAGGGAGCCCAAGTTTCGTCCAGAGTGACGATCCCTCCAAGGAAGTCTTCACCTTCCTTCTGGTACCAGTCCAACAAGTCCTGTGCAACTGCATAACGCTGCCATTGTTGCACCTTGGACACTGTGTGGGCTACCCAATGCGCTGCAATTTTGCAGTATCAAAGAATATCGTGCAGAATGTGGAGCACGGTTTTGTGACATATGCATACCTCAGCAGCTAACTCCCATGCAGCCCATCGACGATCGATATCCAGCAAAGAAGCAAGAAGCTGAATTGCCTGGTTGTCAACATGGGGTCATCCTGAACGACAGCTGTCCTGAATGGCATCCTTCCTTTCACAGAACAACTTCACCCATCGTGCCACTGTGCGATATGGCAAAGCAGCATCACCACATGCTTCTCGCAGTCCCTGATAACAGTTTTGTGAACTATGACCTCATGCATCTTCAATTTTTATCCAGGAGTGTTGTTCTTGTTTCGTAAACATGTTGTTAGGGTGCTTGAACTGAGCTCCAGCAGTTCAAGACGATGCACAATGCAACTCAATGAAACACAACCAGAGCCACTACTGCACTGCACTACTTCAACTGAACTTCTGTTATCAGCTACAGATGGCGCTAGTGCCACCTGATGCACATCTTTCATGTTACAGCAGTGTTGCCACTACTTTTTATCCAACTCTTGTAATACTACAATTAGTACCAGTGGATTCAAGGGAAACTGGTTTACGTGGTATGAATGCCATGTCACAGAAGCCCACACCAACATAACTTTTATTTTCCTACAGTAACCTAATACAGCATGGTGGAGACAAATCCTGTCACACTGGGTTCGTGATTCACATCACTGTGCATTTGGGCAGGGAAGGGCCTGGTTAGTTACCCGAGATTATAACTGGAGCATAACATTATGACCAAGACATTGCAGGCTCATGTCATCATAAACATTTTGCACACATCCAACTCTTCAAAATTTCCAAGCACCCAAAACTTACAAAACTCTATACTTCACAGTGATTAGTTTTCCTGAAGACTGGCCTGGTTTACATCTGGTCACACTGGAGTTCTATGGAACTGCACATGATCTTGGGTTTAAAATTACCACTCTTCCACACAGTGCCCTGATTTCCTAAGAGATGAACACATGGTTCTAACCACACTTCCTTTTTGTCTTTCTAAATAATTTACCACATTCAATCTCCAGTCATGTACAACACAAGTAGCTATTTCATTCTTACCTACAGATCATGGTGCCAGTGTACAAATGGTACTCACCTATTCAGACCCATAATTTTATCTCGAAGACGTGGATTCTCCTGAACAGTAGGCGCACACCATGTATGTAGAGTCAAATCCACTCTCCCTCCTGCACCCACTGAAACACACATTGTGCACACTATTAAAGATTTGACAGGAACTTATTAAAGATGAGCAGATGGCTAGTAATAATTGAGCCATGCTCCTCACTACACACACATTCTACTTCCCTCCAAGCTGCCTCCGATACACAGATTGGTCGTCTGTCCGTTTCGGTGCCTATACCTACAAATTCCCTATACTCAACAACCAGTCCCAACATTCCAATATACTGTAATAAGAAGTAGCCTGCATCATATAACAGATCCCATCTTACCTCTCAATTATCTGTCGCTATCATCTAGAGCTACAGTCTTCATTTAAAGGAGCAAGTAATGGTCTGCATCCAGGGCGTTCTCTTCAGTTGAAGCATCGCCTCACTGCGCATTCTGGCACAGCTCACTTAGATTAGGTGCACCATATCACTATATATCCAAGAGCGATTCTATGTTTCAAAATATCTTACATATCTAAGTATTTCTAATACTTTTAAACCTTCACATTCCCCAAAACCTCCTCACTTTACACAATATCCCCACATTCAAAACTGCATGATATATAAACTTTGGTATTCCTCAAAACTATCAAACGTCTATAACGCAGACAACCATTCCAATATATAAAATGTCACTGTTTCCTATGATTTATCAACTTACGGAAAATAAATCCACTCTCAAACGGCACAAAGTACCTTGCTCCATCATGGAACTTTTTTTTACCGCCTAGCATTCTGGGCATGTCCGATTTACATCGACTTCTAATTCGTTACGTTGGGCGAGTTTATATGTCCACTGTCATGGGCAACTTACACCACAGACACACACAGTTTTTACAGCTGTCTACGTATGAACACGACCAGTCTTTCACTGTTTTCGACAGTATATTTTACAGCTTTTCTTATGTAGCTTTCCTCACGTAAAAGCATAATGTACCGGTTACCAACATACTGCCGTGCCAGGCTAAACCTATCCCCTACTCAAACTTACGCACGCACGTATTAATATGATATAATGAGTGTTGGTACCCATGGGTCGTACAGACCGGTACAGACTACACTGCAGCGCCTCAAAACCAGTACGACCAGGTACAGTACTATCAGCGACTACTAGTAGGGTTAGTAATGTGTCACTGCCAGTTACGTACACAAATATTTGTATAATTTTGAAACTATGACGAACTGTAAATAGTTGGAGTCGAATTGAAATGTAAATAGAGATCGCACAAAACTTAGTTAACTCACAACCAACCAAAATCACGCACATTTCCTCCATCTTCTCAGGGCGCCGTATTCAATCTCCCTAACTCCTATGATATTCGAAATGTGTAATCGATTTCAGCTTTTAAGGAAAACTGCAAGTGTTTCTACGCCCGAAAATGTATTTGCCACGTTTGATTCAAGTTATATTGATGATTCAGTTCTTCTCAAATATGACGGTATATTTGATTTTAGAATTAAATTGTACTTATTTTCCATGAAATTTTATTATGCTGTATGTTACATGTAATGAAACTATATTTAATTTTTCTTCTTTTTTCTTTCATGATCCATCATCATACACTTCTACTTAAGAACTTAAAAGCTGGTAAGTAAACTTGTAATAGATGTAATATGTTATAAAATAGGCATTCAAACATTGCAAAAATTATGTTTATGTTACACTACACTACACTATACTACATACCACACATATTTTAGTTTCGTCCCCTTTGACTTTTGTCTGAAATAAAAGTAAAATATGATCCTCATATGTTGGTGATACTGAATCATAAGGTTCTAATACTAGAAAGTGGGACTATTTTATTAATTTATTTGACAACTGTCCATACCTCAGATTGTGTTGTGTCAAATGACAGGACAATTAGAAAATAATAAATTTGAAATGCTGTGGAAAGAGGCAATCATATCCTAATTTTATGTAGTACCCCAGAATTTTCATGAAATCCTGTCAAGATAGTGTCCTGACTGGAGTCAAACTGTCACATCAGGAATACAAATCAGAATCATTACTGTTTGAGTCTACCTGGTCGGTGAGTTCATATAGTCAGTAACACACCATAAAAATAATTAAAAAGAGAACATTAATTACTGTGAAAATATACCACATATGCTAATAACATACCACTATTATCTTATAGCTTACTCCAAGTGGTTGACATCTTTAGGAACTCTGAAATTGATACAACCCTGGTGATGCAGTTGCTGGTGCACTCTCAGGGCCTCGCTGAGGATATTGTAACATGTGAGACCAACAAATTTTACACGGTGAGGGCTCAGGAATACAAATGGGTCATCAACTTTCAGTTTCTCTCTACATGAATTGCATTGTGACACTTTCTATGTATGTGGCTGGATAAAGAGAACAAGGAAGACTGCATAATATAACTTACAGTTCATTCTGAAGAAGGCTCCACACTGGTTCCCAACCAGAGAGAGGGGGTAGTAGGTCATATTAGTTTTTAATGTTAAATTCTGCTGAAATAATTCTTTTAGTTGCATTTAATTGTCTGATCCACCAGATCTATTTGATCTATTTGAATGTATTAGTGCGAAGCATTACATTTATTTCAGTAAATAAATGGGGGGGAGTGCAAAAGGGTTTGAAGAAAACCAGATGGGGGGCAGGGGGCATCATGTCAAATATTTGGAAACCACTGAGATAGGTGCTAAGATTATGGCACCACCTATTCATTAGTTTGGATAAAAACATTTAAATTTGATTAATTTTAAGACGTATAAGTCTTGACAACCAAACAAAAGTGGAAATACCAATGGAGAAAGGTGGATTGTAATTTTAACCAAAAATTATGTTTTACATTGAAATTCTTGATGGAATTCTGTGGAACTCAGTTTGGGACATTTGTGTCAGCAGGGGAAAAGCCAGGCATGCTCCTCCCCCTTTTCTATATTAAAAAATCAGAATTTAAAAGAATGAAATATAACAAATATTCATATTCATAATTCTTCTATTCTGACTACTCTTGGATATTCAGCAAAAAATACTTGGAATGGCTTAAACCTAAGTTTATGAGCAAATTTTTTACCTACTCCCTTGTGAATAATCCTGGTTGTGCCCATGGTTTGGGAATCTTTGGTTATAGTGGCAACGATACAAAATTACCTGATTTGTGGTCCGTGACAATTTTGCATCTTATTTGTCGGCTAGAGGTACACAGAAGGCTTATATGTAAGACACATTCCCTGCAGTAACTAACACTTCATCAAACTGACTGCAGGAAGTGATGTATCAGACAGTTCATCAGCTGGAGTGGCAACAAAGGACACTCATGGAAATGGCATACAAGGATCAAGCTCTTAGATCAACATCTGGAGTAAATAGCATAAGTATGATCTTTTTTTTTACATAATTCTTTAACAGGATCCAAGTGATATTAAATCTCCTACATATTTTCTGTAGTGTTACCGAAAACAAAATTAAAACACTAACATATCTCAACCACTGTCAGACTTATCCCTTGTTTCCCTAACACCAGATTTTTGCTGGGCTACATGTTAGTATGTCATTTTAGTTTTTAATGTTATTTCTGCTTTATATGGATTGAAGGATTAAGTCTCCAGCCTCCAGTTTCTTTCCACAATCTTTTCTTTTCAATTTCTTGCCATCCTTCCACTCTCGTCTTGATGTATTCCAATGTCTGGCTAAGCCATGTTGTTCTGCATCATCCTGTCTCTTTCCTTTAAATTTTAATTCTGGTGATGTTCCAGAGATCTTTGTTTTATCCAGTCTTATTTCATGGCCAAACAATTGTTATTGTTTCTCCTGTGACTATTAACAAATTTTGAATTCCAAATCTTCTCTGTTTGTACATCCCACCACTTACCTCTAGATAACCTACAAAGAATCATTAAATATATCTAGAACCAAAATTAAATAAACCTGATTCTCTGAAGTTGGATTTGAAGTTCTCACACCAGTGATTGTGAAGAATTCTATCTTCTGGAATGTGATACCGTGAAACATGGTAGTTCATCAATGTTTCATAGGAAGCAGGGCTTGCTGGTTGCTTGGTTTACCCTTAAACCCTGAATATAGAGGCAGTACATTTCTTGGAAGCATCAGTAAACTTCCACCACTCTACAGCATCCAAGAATATACAGGACTCTCTTACAATTATCTTTATATGGTACAAATTTGTTAAAATTTCCACTCCTAATTGTGAAGAGGCATCTATTGCAGTTATAATGACTGTTACACAGGGGAGCATTCTACCAGTCTGGACTCAGAGAAAACAGCTCGTCGGAGAGTTATTGAGGCCACAAGATATGTACCCAGTGCAGGTGGGCTGGAAACTGTGGCAGGACTTGCAGAAACAAAGAAACTGCTGCATGAGGCTGTGTTTCTGCCCCTGAAGTTCCCACGTCTCTTCACAGGTAGTAGCACATGCTGAAATAACATTACCATTACAGTTGATAAATTATAAGACGCACATCTTCATCACAAACCTTTAGACTAGTCATACATAGCTGTATCATGATTGGAATTAAGAGAAGGTTAATTCTTCCATGGAGAACAGACTGTTTATATATTTAGGTCTTTGGTAACATAAGAAAATGAATTTAGCGAAGAAATAAAGATAACTGATGCAGGCCATAGATGTTGTTATAGTCTACAACAGATTTTAATCCATAACTGAGCAGAAAACCGATTCAAATACGTGGATGATAACACCAACTGTGAGGTACAGATACAGGGCATGATCCATCATTGAATAGGATACAGTTATATTAAATATTTTTGAGAGGAAAAATTTCAGGAAGGTGATGAAAAATAGCCAAGAACTGGGGGATTAAATAAAACCCCTGATGTGGAAGAGGATGTTAACACATTGCGGACCAGTTGTTTAAATATTTAAATCACCCTGGGGACCGGGGTTTTAAGCCTAGCACCCTAACTTGTGCACTGTTCATTTTAAAAATTAATATAAAATCTCCTAATTAATTATATGAACTAAAATTTTTGGAGAACACTTACCAGAGCTCCTAGAAGTGCTTGCGCGTGTGATATTGCTGGAAACATTCCCCTTTGTGAAGAGGCATCACGCAGAAGTTGCAGATGTATGCAGTCCTACTCTTCTTCTTGTGGACTGCGCACACACGGCACTGCCTAGAAGGGTACTTCTTCTTGCAATGTTCACTCTTCACAATTCTCACGAGGGTATGTTTCCACATATCACCCGAGAGTCGTCCAGGGGGGTCCACATGAGGCCTCCAGCGGATGCGAACAGATGGCCCCGGCTGCACTACGTCTGTGTCTGACGCAGGTACTGCCGCCACCATGAGGTCAGTAGCCCAAGCTTTTGCCAAGTTCAAGAGAAATGCTTTGTATTTCAAAGTAGAATTTCTGTTCACTTTTTTGAAAACCGAAAAAATCTCTTACGACTCATGAGTTTGCCAAAAATGGGAATTTCTAAAAATGGGTCACTTGACCAATAATCCTTCAAACTATCTCTCTTTGTAAGCCCCATTAGAATGATCATAGCCAAAAATTTTTTCATTTCTGTTGAAGTAACATCCACCCACTTCAACACCTTGTAGGTGCGGTCGTACGCCTCACGGTGTTGGAGATAGTATCTGTTAGTCTCCTGACATAACAGGTCAAAGAAACTATCTCCAAAAAACAGTGGCGCAACTTCAGACACATCCGTTGGGTCCGATGGCATCCGCTTCACCCCCGGATCACCAGTAAACCTACCCAAAGTAGGGGTTTTGTCCACTTTACCCCATGTGGCTGTCCCAGTACTCGCATTTTCATCGGAGCTCTCACTTTCACTGGACACAATATTTTGGGGGCCCTGTGGCCCCTGTCACTGTCACTTTCACTGAGGCTGGCCTCACTATCAGAAGACGAAGCAGTTGGCAAATCTGATAGCTCATTGGAGAACAAACCTAATATTTCTTGTTCTCCGAGAGAACTGCTTTTGTCTCTGATCCATGTTGCACTGCTAACTTCCTGGTTCATACATGGAAGCTTGGACTCGAACAAAGGCTTTTTTCTTTAGGTGTGACAGGAAATGAGCATGATCATGTTACTGGCTAAGCTAGCAAACATTCCCGAGGTCAACTACGCAGTAGTTATGATGCAACGTGGCCACACAGCGAGATATAGTCGGTTGCAACATAATGCGTCAGAAAAGGACCAATTGGCCCGCCAGGTCCGCAACGCTATAGAAACGTAGAGGGCCAATTGGCCTCTCCGGTCCTGAATGTGTTAAAAGGAGAAGGTTCTAGTGTTTGAAACATGTGATTAGAATAATCATACAAGGATGGCTAATAACATTTTTGAGAGTGAGCTGGAAAGTAGAAGAAGTGGGAAGACCTAGACTGAGATGACTCGAAGATGTAGGGAATCATTTGCAAGAGGTGAAAGTGAGAAGATGGAGAAGGAAGGTAAAGAACAGAGAAGAATGGGAATGTCAAAAATTAGGCTAAAATTCTCAGAGCTCCATACAGCCAAATAGCAAGTAAATATTTCCTCCACATCTGATACAAAGGCTATACTAGAGTAACTAATAGTTACATGATGATGTTTGGTATAATAGGCCAGATGTGGCTGCAGTACAAGGACTTAGTCCCACCCCACTAGCAATAAAACAGATGATAATGTTACAGGTGGACTGAAGCCATGCACTCGTATCCTGCTGTATGGACCCCCGGGAACAGGCAAGACAAAGCTGGTCAATGCATTTTCTGTGGAGCTGAATGTTCCACTTTACAGTGTGACGAGCGCTGATTTGCTGTCTACATGGGTGGGAGAAACCGAGAAGTGAGTATCAGTCTGCTGAGTCCTGAAGACGGATCATAGCATCGAGTGTGCAGACGGAGCTTGATACAGCATATGCCTCTATTAGGTTAAGCTCGGAAAGTCCACTATCCACCTTCAGTACTCAGTGAGACAGCAAGTTACATGCCACATCAGTGTTGTTCACCTCACTGTCCGTACCCATCATCACAATTAGTAAATAATGAATTAGAAATGTTGTGGAAGGAAATGGTAGTGGAATACTTTGAGGTACTGTCCTGGAATTTGCCTCAAGGGACTGAGGAATCCACAAAATACCTCAGACAGGAGAGTCAGTATCCTGGCTGAGGTGTGAACCAGGCTTCTTATGACTGCAAGCCTTAAGCTTTGTGCTTGAGCAACTTGCTTAGTGGCAGCCCTGCTGATTATGAAATTGTCAATGTACAGAAAATACACTGTATTTGGAAATTTAATTGTTATTATAGAACAATGTCAGGCATGTGATAGCATAGTTGGTTGAGGCAGTGTTAAAAGCTGAAAGGTTCAGGTTCAATTCTCGGTGTCACTGGATTTTTCTATTGATCTAATCCCTCCAGCCTCTAACAGAAATCTTCCCGAGGATAAAGGACGACCAGCATATAAGGCTGACAACCTCACTGCTAGCTGTGAGCCAACTGTCTAGAAAATGCAGTCTCTCAACATCCCACAACCCTATGGGCCTCCACAGCCTGTTACATGGATAGCTATACCTTTTACTTACAGAACAATGTCACTACAAAAGTTCCCACATCTGTGTACATCTTTAATTTATGGTGGCTGTAAGTGCTCCAGCTCCAGGGGTCTCTTACACTGTTCCAGATTGATACGGGAACTATTTGAATATACAAGGGACCAAGCTGAGTGTTCTGTGATATTCATAGACGAGGTTGACAGCATCTGTCGCCAGCGAACATCCAGAGAGCAGGACTTGACACGCAGGTGGGTAACTACAACTTACTTCAAATTTGTTGGATTTAAGGTTCACATGTCCATGACTACGCAGAGTACTATGTTCTAGGATATGAGGCTGTGAAATTTTGTGCAAGTTTACCTTCAGTTTGGAGAGATATACCGCCTCCATCTTCAGGTACACAAAGCAAGCAAACCTTTCACACATAAGAATTTTTAACGTGATATATGTGAAAACTTATGCCTATATATGTAGTGTATTATCTGTACTGCTGAACAGATTTGACAGTTATAAGCTGCTACTGTTGCCTCTGTTGTTGGCAGGATGAAGACAGAGCTGCTGACTCAGATGGACAAGTGCGACAAACAAATATTCTTAATGTGTGCTACCAACTGCCCCTGGGACATCGACTCTGCATTCCTCCGACGTTTTCAAAGGCGGATCTATGTTCCACTGCCAAAAGAGTATGAATTCTATTGCATAATCTTAAATACATCACATTTATTTCCTGTTCAGTTCATAATTTTCAACTGATTTGATTTGCTTTTATTTATTTTAATATTATTGAGGATATTTAAGTAACAAACAAGATGCTTCATCATTATTTACTATTTAACTTCAACCATTATAGCAATCTCCAGGGCAACAGATTTCCCATTTGGTGTGCTAAAATTATATAGAATCTTGACAGTTTTTGCCTGCCTGCCTGCCTTCAATTTTTATGGAAAAATTTAACTTTTAGAGGCATCTATGTTATCCTCCCCACTAAACTTTTAAACCAGCTGACCAATTTTCATTAAATTGTCATTATCATTATGCTTCTGGAGGCCACTCCAATTCCATGTAGTGAAAGATCTTAGATCCAATTCTACTAAAGGTAATTTTATAGACTGTAAAACAACAGTGGCAAAATTTTACACATGACTTTCAGATCAACTGTGATAACAAATCACAAGAGACAGGAGTCTTAAATTCTGATTACAGACATTTTGACAAAGTATGAACTAATGTTTGTATATCAACAATTACAAACACAGCAACAGGACAAAACTTTGAGACTACATCTGACAAATTTAATGTGGGCAGAAGCTGTGCAAGAGATTCTTTCAAATAAGAAAGCACTGCTAGTACAAAGTGTAACCTATGAGGTCTGACTATAAAGTTCATGCACTCACCACTGTATGCTTGCTGTGGCAGCAGTGGACAGAAACCTTAGTATGGTTTGATGACGTGGCATATCAGCATTTCACAGCTGTGTTCTTGTTGATCTATGGCAATCTCTTTCTGAGTGGTGTCTATTATTGTCTGAGTGTATTTTGGTGTGCCACTGCAAGAATGTCTTAGCTTGAATTAGAGCACCGGACAAACATTCAACTTCTTGTTAAACTTGGCAAGAGTGAAAGCGAAATCAGAGAGATGTTAGTGCAAGTTTATGGGGATAATGCTATGAAGATAACAACAGTTTACAAATGGGTGACACGTTTTTATGAGGGAAGAGAAAGTGTCATTGATGAAGAGAGATCAGGACAGCCAGCAACGAGCAGAACAGAAGAAAACATTGCAAAAGTTTGTCAAATTGTGCGTGAAAATCATCGGCTGACTGTCAGGAGCATAGCAGAGGAAGTGAACATCGACAGAGAAACAGTTAGGAAAATCTTAACTGAAGATCTTGACATGAGGAAGGTGTTCCCAAGAGAGCTCACCAAAGAACAAAAGCAAAGGTCAAAATTTCCCAATACCAGTTGCTTTTTTATATTAGAGGAATTGTTCATTATGAGTTTGTACCAACTGGATAAACAGACAACTAAGTTTATAGTAGTGAAAAGGCTGTATGAAAAAGTTACACAGAAACAACCCAAACTTTTTGCCAGCAACACATGGATCTTGCATCATGACGATGCACTTGTTAACATGGCACTGTCTATGAGGGAGTTTTTAGCTAGTAACCAAATAACTGTGCTGGAACACCCTCCCTATTCACCAGATCTTACCAGCAATGATTTCTTTCTGTTTCCAAAGATAAGGAAATACTGAAAGGAAGGCATTTTGATGTCACTGATGACATCAGGAGTAATATGATAGCAGCTCTGAAGGCCATTCCACAAAACCAGCTCCAAAATTGTTTTGAAGGGTGGAGTTGGCACTGGTATCGGTGCATAGCTTCCCAGGGGGATATTTAGCAATGACATATGTAGCACTTTTAATGGGATGAGTTTGCAAACTTTATTGTCAGACTACGTATTTAAAATTGCATGCAATACAAAATTCTCTGTTCCAAAATGCTGGTAACTTCCTACCACACTTCACGTTTTACATCATACAAACAGCAACCAAACATAGCAAGTATCAGTGTAAGAGCAGGTAGAAAAATAGCCATTCTTGGAGCCACAGTAATGTTTCCCATCATATGAAGAAAATACAGCCCTTCCCATGGTCCCCATGTTATCTTTAAACAAGGTAAAATGCCCTGTTCATGGGAAGAGGCAAACATGCCTTTTTTTTTTTTTTAACAGATAGGTAGAGGAGTGTCGTCTTCAGAGGAGATAACTGTCTTGCTTATATTGCTCATTTCTTGACACAGGAAGGACCGAATGGAGATCTTCTGTATCCACACGTCGGGTACTTCCTTGTCTCTATCAGACAATGACTGGAAGATGCTTCTGGAAAAAACTGATGGTTACTCAGGATGTGATCTTGTCAACCTAATAAGCAGTGCACTCCTAGAACCCATGCGTGACATGGTCAAAGCAACCCACTGGGTGACCACTCACAGTAAGTATTGTACCAGTATTAAAATTGTTTCTAATGCTGGTTTGGGATTGAACCATACCACAGGATAAACCAAATGTCACAAATACCTGATGGTGGTATACCAAAAACACAGAAGCAGTTAAGTGACAACAGAGGTTCTCACACCAATGACTATCAAGACTATCGATTTCTTGGGTGCTATCCCACGTACTTTGGTAGACAGAAATGCTTCAGGGGAACATAGTGACTCCATCTTCACAGTAGACCTTGAAAACTGAGGCAGGACGTTCTTCCAAATTACTGGCATATATCTGCCAACTACCTGGCACCACAACTTTGAACATGATAATCTTCACTGTATTGCAAAATGTATGCAGGGCTAAATTTTCAGATTTTCACATTGGCAGTTCTCAGATTTCGTTCTGAGTTGTGACACTGTATAGGCAGATACAAACACATATGCCTGACTGGAGCTCTATTTCCTGCCCTCCACTCGTGTCACCTTTCTGTCACTGCAAAAATTTCTCGCATTTTTGTTTCATTGCTCAGACATGGCTGTTGTAGCTTCAAATCACTACAACCCCCGGAAAGCTGAGGCAGCCATGTTCGTTCAACAAATTAGTATAAACCTACAAAACTACATGGTGTAACATTTCAGAAGACTACAATTTGAAGATGACTCAATAAAATGTGATTAACAATCTTCTATAATAATGTAAAATCTGGCGCATGTGTAGGCTATTGTAAGAATAAAGTACAGAAGTTCTGATGCCAGTCATTAATTGTTGATATTAATTCAGTTCCTAATGCACCTGCTGTCTCCACTCTCAGAATCAAAGAGTAAGCCAAACACAAGGCCATGCCATAGCTCAAGCAGTTAGTCGCTGGCTTCGCACTGCAGCGGCCCGGGTTTGATCCCGGGTCTGGTCAAGTGGGATTTGTGGTGGACAAAGTGGCGCTGGGGCAGGTTTTCTCAGAGTACTTCAGTTTCCTCTGCCAATCTTCATTCCACCAATTGCTCAACAATCACCCTCACCTATCATTTGGGGCTGGTACAATAGGCCAGAAGTGGCCGCAGTACAAGGGACTTAGTCCCACCCCACTAGCAATAAACAAAAAGCCAAGCACAAGAAACCAGAAGAAGCAGATGGCAGACAGAGCTCAACTTCTGCTGGTTTAGTCTTCAACTGTGAAGATGGAGGCAATATACTCCTCCATAACACTGGGTTTTCTCCGAATTAGAAGGCATTACAACCCAGATGATCATACTCTTCATAGTCACTGTCATGTGAAATTCAAATTCATCATAAAATGACATAATTTCCAACAACTATGACCCATGAAATCAAAACACTGTGTGGCATGTGTGTGTGTGTGTGTGTTGCAGCTGGTCAGATAAAGCCATGTGCCAGTAACTGTCCGGGTGCTGTTCAGAGCTCACTGTGTGATCTGCCGGCTGACCAGGTAACAAACTTTCTGCCTGACCTGTGAGGCACGCTAATTACATGGCACTGCCATGCGTGTGCAACAAAGGGATATGATTATGTCTAAAGTATTGACAATACCATAACTAACTTTATGGAGCTTAATTCTCTAGAAGCAAACAGCTGCTCAGCCATTAACAAAGTTCCCAGCATTTCAGGGAAACTAAGGTCCATTATGGGTTCACATGAGCACACAACACACCACCAGTCCCCATTCTGAGCTAGATGAGTCCAATCCACTTCCTCACACATTTCTTTGAGATTCATTTCAATCCTATCTTCCCATCAATGTCCACATCTTTCTAGTGATCTTATTCCCCTGATGATACTATTGATCGTAAGAATATAATAGCTTACCTCACTTCAGTAACTGTTGTATGGTCCTGCAAGTTGTACTCACATTTTGCAGGTTGTGGCCCGTGATGTTACACTAGCTGATTTCCTGACAGCCATGCGGAACACACACAGGACCATTAGCAGTGACGATCTCTCAAAGTTTGAGAGCTTCACTGCAAAGTATGGGCAGTGTGGGTAGATCATGGCAATCATCACAGAAATCTGTACAGACATTTGAATTAAAGTATCCTGTCTCAGCAGAATTCCAATTCAAACATATCTTCATTCAGTTGAATCAAGTTAAAAATGTTGACATGAAATGGGTATAACCTCTATAAGAGAATGTACATACTCCAAGTTTTGGGTTCCAGTGGCTTTATTATATTTCTTTCTTTCCATTTTGCTTTTAAGTTTTGCTTCTCTGTATCCAAAAACTGTGGAAAAATGAGAGAGCATGTCTTACACCAACAAATCGCCAAATGTTTGTCATGTCTTGAGATTCAATGGTATCTGCAGTGAGATACTGTGACCGTGAGCTGATCGGAAACATCATTACAAACATACCTGCAGTTTACAATGATAAGGTCACAGTTTTCACCAGGTGCTGACAAGGGATTGGATCTATGTTGGTGCAAGAACACAACACCAGAGCATGCTATTGTCCAACATGTTTGTGAGTGTGGGTGTTACAATATATAGATAAACTGTGATTTGCTGCCAGCTTGTTATTAATCTTTGGACTATACTAAACAATATCAATTAAACATGGTCAATATTCCATGGAATGTTCTTCTTTGTCACCCAACTGTTTTATTTTAACATGGTTCCCTGTGGCCATCTTGAGAAATTACTGCTCTCATGCTGTAATTAAAATTAAATTATTATATGAAATTGCTACAGTAAATATTGTCAGCCATGAAACAAATTTCTAAACTCTTTCAATGGAACTATGTCTGCATACACACAGCAGGAACTATCAGGATACCAGTATTGCAAAATGTAATATTTGAGGTTCTCACAGTGGTGGTTATGAAAATTCCTATCTTCTGGGACACGACAACATGCAGTGTGTCAAAAACCAACCAACATGCTTCATGCTGGTTTCTTGCTTGGCTTGTTCTCGAACCCCGAGGATCAAGGCATGACATTCCTCCAAAACACTGGTCGATTTTCAATCGATTACATGGCGGTATAACCCAGAAGACAGTATTCTTCAACATTAGAACATTTTGCTGTGCGAGGTAACGTTATTAAAAAAAAAAAACTAGGATAAAGAAATTTTTAAAAATGGTAATGTTTGGCGCAAACCAAGCATTGCTTGAAAAAAAAACGTGAAAATTTTTTTATGTTAATATTCAATTTATCAAACCAAACCAAATGTTGTGGTAAAATAATGATGTAAATCCAGTGATTTACAGCATCAGTAATGATGTTAGTGTATATATATATACATATATATCTATGTCTCAAGTTTATAAATATGGAGTTACATCCTTTCATGCCAAACCCACCTATTGAAAATCTACATCATCACTTTATAGCATGGGAAGGGTCACAAATATTACAACCTACAAATAACGAGACCCTCAAGAGCACACACTTCCAAGATGGACAAGGTGCACCATAAGGCCACAGGATTCTGCCATCTGCCACTGAATCACACAAAGATCTCTCCATAGGCTCCCATCACTCATCTCTGTGCAATGAAAACCAGAGGGCAGTAGCAGCATCAGAAGAAAATGAAGATGAGGAACAGTTGTGTTTTAAATTCACATAGAACTAGAACCAACAGCTCCCATAAAGTTGAACCGCACATTTTGACTGACTAGTGCTGCAGATGTTCAAAAAATCTGTAATATACAGGATGTCCCAGGAGGAATGGACCAAACTTCGGGAGGGTGTTCCTTATGTTAAAGTATGTCGATATAACCCAAAACACCTATGTCCAAAGTTGAACGGTTACGGAGATAATGGCCAGAGAAGTGTGAAACTTTGACCGGCGTTGCACACTTGTTGATTACAAATTACATATTAAAACTGGCAGGAATATGTGGATTCTGTAATGTTAATAATGTACGTAACATCAAACTAACTTGTGAGTGACGTGAAGCCATAAAATTGAAGTACAAAATACTCGCTCGCCATGTCATAATTGTCCTTAGGGTTTCCAGGCACTATACATGACACATGAATGGCAAGCGCTGACGTAACGTACTGACTGCGCGTTCTGATAAAGCCAACTACATAAGCACGGCTAGGGTGAATCACGGCACTCAAGGACAAACAAAGATAAGGCCTCTCAGCTGACAGGTATAATCCGTGGACCCGCTAGAAGACCACACTTTTCTCGGGCCATTATCTCCGTAACCGTTCAACTTTGGACATAGGTGTTTTGGGTTATATCGGCATACTTTAACATAAGGAACACCCTCCTGAAGTTTGGTCCATTCCTCCTGGGACACCCTGTATACTCGTATATCTCAACAGTTGTGGTCAGAGCTGCCAATGCAACCAGATTGTGTCCCAACTGTTGTTAACATCACAGCTCTCATGTTGTGTGGCATCGGAAGCATTCTATGGGAGACTGTTGGAACTAATGAAATTTAAAGCCCTCATTCCTACATTGACAGGGNATATTTTCCAGTTTACTGTCGTCTCTGAGGAGGCTGTATTCAGTCACAGAATGCAGGGCTCTGCTGTTCTGGCTAGTTGCGTCGTGAAGTTTGTTCCCTATGTAAGATTTGAGGCTTTCACGGCGGTGACTATGAAGAAAGCAGTCTTTTGGGATTTGGCACCGTGTATATGTGGTGTTAACCGACGTTTCGGAGGAACGTATCGCCTCCATCTTCAGGGTAGAAGGAAAAATATAAGGAATCCGCAAGCGAAGAGACCGTAAGAACCGGTAAAAGCAGACTGGTGTTGGAAATATACACAGCTATGTGAGAGCAGAGAAGAAAGGGGGGAAGGGCAAGTATACTAGTGAAACCGTTAGTGGGGGGGGGAGCTGGGACAAGCATGGTTTTTGTGTTGGGGGAGAGAAAGGCAAGGTTAAAGGCTGGGCACTAACCCATAAGCTGAGGTGGGAGGGTTGTTATGTCAGTTGGTCATGGCCTGTGTGGCCTTCTGGATCTGGCGTCATATCCCAGTTGGGGTTTTTAAGAGAACAGATGAGAGGCTTCCAAGACTTGCTGAGACAACCCCCCCCCCCCTCTGTTCATATGAACATATATATTTTTCCTTCTACCCTGAAGATGAAGGCGATACGTTCCTCCGAAATGTCGGTTAACACCACATATACACGGTGCCAAATCCCAAAAGACTGCTTTCTTCATAGTCACCGCCGTGAAAGCCTCAAATCTTACATAGGGAACAAACTTCACGACGCAACTAGCCAGAACAGCAGAGCCCTGCATTCTGTGACTGAATACAGCCTCCTCAGAGACGACAGTAAACTGGAAAATATGAACACTGCAAGATTTTAGTTTCTTATGATGGCAAAGATTACAGTCTTCCAGAATTTAACGTAATGTAGGCTGGCAGAGAAATGTGCTGCCTCAATCTTAGTTTCTAACCTGAACATTGATGCACCAAAATATTGGTAAACATCTGACTACATGACATTACATACCAAAGACAGACTCATCAGTGAGGATGTGTCAGATGCCCTAAACCAAAGTGAAAAGTCTGTGTACTATGTTTACCAATATAGTACCAGTGATTTAGCAAATTTTTCATCTAGTCCAAAACTTCTCTGAGGGTGAATCACCATCAGAGACTGACACAAAGGTGATTTAGTAATCATAAAGTTAATAGATTCTATGTTCAACATAGAATGGGAACCACATCTCCACACCAGAAGTCTTGCTGAATACACAAGGTATGGTATACCCTCAAAGATGTCTTAGACATGTAATACCACTCACTTATGCTCTGTTTATTGTCTTTTATTAAACTTAACTACATTTATTTGCACAGCTATGTCACTTAAGGTAAAAAGTATGCTGTATTAATTGACACTGGGAAGGTGACTTTCAGAAATCTTCTGTGTCTATATCACAGGTTCTTAACCTCTGTGTGTACACAACCTTAATTTAAAGCAAAACAAATTTGCATTCCCACAATCACTGACAAACCATGAGTGGTGACTCAACTGCCACTCCAAATGATTCAGAGGGAATGTTACATTACTCAGACAAATATGGACATGTTAACAAAAATAAACAGAGCACAGTGGTGTCTTAGTACTCAAAGGGCCAAGTAAGTCAGGAATACAGACGTAAGAAGTATCATTTTTAGATAAGATTTCATATCTTCTTATTCTCCAGCAAAGAGATTTGTGGCGCAATAAGTTTGGAAAGCTATGGGCTAGATAGAAAAATAGATATTGTCAGATTCCCAGCAAAACTCTTGCTTGGTACACATACTACAGAACGCTGGAATAAAATGTCTGTCCCCTCAATAATGTGGCCACTCTGGTGTACAAATACTTCACAATTTGCATTTACTCTTATTTTTTACTGCCTTGTTCTTTCACCCCAGTTTTAAACAACACACAATATACACCACAATAAGGCGTTTGTTTAACTACTGCTTACAAAAGGCTGCTTGTCATCAACCATCAGTCTTTATCTGCCCATAACTTCTCAGCCTGAACAGCACAGAAAATTTTATTAGGCATAATTTAGCTTAAACTAAAATGCAGGATACTTAACACATTTGTGTCAGCTTGTATTTGGCATTTTATACAAATTTTGTTCACATGGCATACCATATGCAGGCTGAATCTTCTTTTTATAACTTATGAAACAAAATAAATCCAGATGTTTCACTCCTATTTTAATTATAATATCTACAACTTGTCCAGATGCAGTAGTCTGTGAACACTTCCCTGATTTGTCATCCATAAACACCAATACATCACTCTGGCTTGAACATGTTAAGATTCTGTGGTAGTGTTAAAGTTACAAATGGGGAATAGCTCCCCTCCATACCTTAACACATTCAATGTCCTGTCACTACAGGCTGGGCCAGCCATTTTTCCATGAGAACTCAATTTTGAAGTTAAATTATAAATAGAAATTAAACAGAAAAAGTGCTCCATGTTTAGAATTTTTTTGTGCTGACAAAATACAGTTGAGCTTCTATGCATCTGAGTAATATCAGTTGGTGAAAATTAAATTTAAGTATAAAGTGGCACAGCCCACCACTGTGATCCATCAAACAATGAGATTGGCAGTGAATATGTTAAAACAGCGAAGGTAAGAAAACAATTTTCTCCTGTTACACCAACCAGGTAATATCAGTAAGGTGATCACAAAGCAACAGCTGGCTCCAGACAGTTTTATATGCAGTAAAACTTCTGACATCAAGATTCAAACTGAGGTGAGAAATCGAATGCATGCTACATCTGCCAACATGAAGGCTGAGAAGTTCCCTAGTGCTACATCATGTGGACAACTTTACAAAATCGAACTGTATGAGCTTCTCCTTAACCACTGATGGCCCTGAGTTGAATTTCACACTTATCTTGTTCACAGTATTTAAGCCTGGCACTCTAAGCCGTGAGAAGTAGAGAAATTCATTTTGTAATCTACTTTCCTCCCTTGGAGGAAGGGAGGGAGGCTTATGAGGTTATATGTTGTGCAAAGACTGAGATAGCCCTTTAAAACTAACAAACTGCGCAAGTCTCTCTCATTCTCACCTGAGGACTGAAACACACCAGTTTCCACTATGCTATAGACAAAATCCAGAAACTCAGTAATCAGAACTAAGTTATCACACTTCATGTAGGAAAAATCCACTTGTTGCTTATTTTTGATACAGTAAGCGTTCCAGCATGAGACCCATGTCAGTTTTCAACCATGGACAATTACAAAATTATAACCAGGGGTTAAAATGGCTTTGCAAAACTCAGTAGACACTCCTGCATGAGTTAAAACTGCCCATAGATGATTATCGGGGGTGCGCGGTAGCGTAGTTGGTTGAGGCACTATGCTACAAGCCGGAAGGTTGCGGGTTCAAGTCCCGATGAGGTCATTGGATTTTTTTCAATTTACCTAATCCTTCCAGCCGCAGTATGACCCTGGGGTCGACTCAGTCTCTAACAGAAAAATGAGTACCAGGAATTATTTAAATAATTTTCCTGGGGAGTAAAGCGTGGCTTGCACATAAGGCTGACAACCTTACCGCCATCTGTGAGCCGATCAACGTCTCACAACCCTATGGGCCTTCAGGGCCTGTTACAGGGATAGCTTTACTTTTTTTCTTTTTTACTTTTACACAGACGATTATCAAATGTGATGCCTCCAACATATGCAGTGCTGCTTTTGCACTCCACTTTTTTCCATCTATGTGCAATGTCAGTTAATATTCACTTGTCTTTTCATTATTGTATATCACTACATGTTTCCAGCTTAACAGGCCACCTTCAGGTGTACTGGTTGTGATGAAGGAACCTGCTGCCCTGCATTACAGTGATCAACTAATTCCTTCATCACAACAACCTGTACACCTGATGATGGCCGGTTGAGCCAAAACATGTAGTCATATAAAATAAAGAGAAGACAAGTGAATATTAACTGAAATTGCACACAAATGGCAAAAAGTGGAGTGCAAAGTCAGACCTACACACTGCAACAAGAAGCTGCAATATAATATCATATACAGTGCATCTGTTTCTTATTGTTAGCTATAGGACATTTGTTCATACAAGTCCCAATGTTGGAAACTTCAGACAATAAAAATAGCTTCTCAAAAAACAAGAAGCTCTGGAACATGGCAGATGATGTCCACCCATGCTACCCCCATTTCCAGCCCTGGTTAAAACTGAATAATAAAAAAACTCAGACAGGCAAGCGAGAATCTATCAACACATCTTAAAATTGTCAGCATTATAACAGAAAACACTTCCATCAAAATTAAGCTATCTGCAGTCCCTGTCAACTACAAGCAAGAGCATAAAACATGACCAGTCCAAGGTCTCTCACCTTCTCTGAACATAAAGACACACTTATATTGTCTCCTCGTCCAGCTCCAACACAGCGATCTGAATAATATGAAGCTTGTCACAGAATTCCAGCTCAGCACCAATAACTGACTTAACAATAAGTAACATACATTAAATAACTTCATTATTACACTGTAACATCCCTGCGGGCAGCTGTGCTTGTTCTGTTCACTTATACATGGATTAATGTGTAGTAAAATACAGAAGTTATGCAGCATCAAATGAGACGAGATGATTATTATGAATAGTGAGATACTGGTCAAGGTACTATCTTGCCATTTGCCGGGAACATGGGTATGAGTATAACCCTACCTACAGGACCAAGACAGTACGCATCTCTTCACATCCTCTCAACGCAAAGATTTAAACAAGAGAACAAGTCTCATACAAAATAACAGGCAAAATTAGTTTTGTATGGTTCAGTTCTTACAGTTTTAGAATTACCCTCAGATTCTTTCATATTTAAGGTACTGGTAATAAGTTTCTTATGAAATTTTTATGTTTAGAATACTGTCACCCCAAAATGCATTGTCATTCATGTGATGGCCAGACTTCTGCAGTGTGAGGATCAGCTGTGATTTAACACAACTATGACCTCTGACAGCTGATGTAGACAACCGAAGACAAAAATGGCTGTGAACATTAAGTGTATTTTAGCCATGTGTGTACAACATTTTGCATTCTAATGCATCATGCTACTGAAACACAGCCAAAGTTGAATGGGTGTCTGTTAGGCTGGTGGATATTATGCAGACATGCAATGGAAGGAAATGAAAAACAGCAGAAAAATATTGTTAGCGGCACCCAAATAATTGGGCTGATGACCAATTTCCCACTTAGCTTTTGAAATTCTGAGCCCCTCATGCAGTGACTTGTGGCACTTCAGATGTGGCAAATCATGTCCACCCATGGGTCTTGAGAAAGCAAGACAATCAAGACCTACCTGCATAAACTGTGCAGGATGAAAACACTGGTATGATTTTCAGGAAACTATTATCATTCACTGTCATACACTGAAGATTAATTGTGTCCCTAAGTGAACAGTACAATTGTTTAGGTCAGCCAGTTGTATTCGCCACCTGTCGTGCCTTCTTACAAATGGATGACAGTTAAGTTGTAGCATTCAAACTCTCTTTTAAAGTCACTTTTTCCCAGTATCCTATGCCTGGCCTGTAGGTGTTTTGAAAAAACATGATTATGGGCAGAAATTAAACTTGTGTGACAAGCACAGGCAAGGGCCAATGCAAGGACCGCCCTAAAATCGATGATCACTATTATATGGAGATCAAAATATTTGGATACCAGATTTTTGAATATTTTTTGACCTCTGGACATGATGAAACAGGTGATACAGCAGCACCAAAGTTCCATCACACAGAATGGTCAGTAAAACTTTATACTGGCAGTAAAAAGAACATGCTTTGACCTCAGTGTGCAGAATCTAGACAACCTGCAAGATGCAGTGCTGCTGCAGGGGAAAGTAACAATGGTTGCTTCTCCAAGGACCCTTACAGCTACATATACATGAGTAATGTAATGCTAAGCATCACAACAAATCTTGTGTAGTGATAATCTCACTGCAACATACATCGAATGAAGGATAATATAAATCAACTTTCTGGCAATAGAATCCAAACATTCAGCACTCATATCATTGCACATGTTCCTGCACCAGCTAATTCAAAAACAAATACCTTCCTGGCAGAGTAGGGGGGGGGGAAACAAATGCCGAACTTTGACACAGCAATTTCTTGTAAATAAATTATTTACAAACCTAATATAGGAGAATGCTAAAGTAGATTTGGTTGAGTGGGGGGCAACAGGTTATGATAATCAATAAATATATGTGAAATTTGAGGTTCCTACAGCAGTGACTATTAAGACTTGTCTCCTGGGGTGTGACGCTGTGCTGTCTGTTAGAATGTTACCAATGTTTTACAGAAAGCTGATGCTTTCATTTTCAGGGTAAAAAAGAAGATTGTTGCAGCATATTCCTCAAAAATGACAGCAACACCCTACCAGACTACACAGTGCCAAGACAGTAATCTTCAATATATGATACAAGTAAAAATCAGGCAACAAGGCACATATCATGCATCTGTTTACGTTGAATCTCAATCTGTGAAATGTTTTGGCATCAAAATAAGGAATTATGAGAATAACTGGGAACATTTCATTCTATTCCACTGACTTCGGTGGAGATCACTTCTGGCCATCCCAAGCACTAAGGCTTGCACTGGATTCATTGTGCGCCACCAATCTGACTAAGCCCCTTTGAAGAGCCCTGAACATACTGCCAAAGCCAGAACCTTCTTGAATGTGGCCATCCTATATCTAGGGCCTCTATCCATGCCTAGCCAAAGTTGAGTACTGACAAGGTATATGGCAGGAAGCCAATATTTCCTGCGTAAGGCACTTTCTGAGAAGCCCACAATACATAGGTGCTGCCTGAACACAGAGGGGCCAGCCCTGCCATTGTACAGATAATTACAGACATTTTTAAGGATTTCCAAAAGGAAAAATAGCTTTACAGGCAGAAATGCATGCAACAATAACCCTTAACCCCAATTTTTATGAAAGTGTTATATCTGCAATAATGAAAATATGGTGCCCTGTAAACATATGAGGTGGGCAACACAGTGTCCTTTACGATGTACAATTTTAGAACTTCAACAGAATTTTGATACACAGAAAGTAACATCAGGATCACCATGTAGAAGACTGTCATGTATTTAGGGGTGTGCGCAACTTGTAGACGGGTTCTGGATTGATGACCGGATTTAATGCATACTTATACAACTTGTTACTGCAGTTCACAAACCACTATATGACATACTATGTCTTCCTCCCTCCATCACCTTTCACTGCCGCCTCAAAGAGACTCCTTCAATTCTAATTCAGCCAGCCTTTGATCCTTTTTATATAGCCTCAGGGTAGATCCAACAGAAAACACCGTTTCCTAACAATTCCTCTATTGATATAGAGGTGTGTTTACCTTGCTGTTGCATAGAAATGGCAGTTCAATTGCTGCATGTTCATTTCCACGGAAACCTGTTTATCAAGTCGTTGCCTAGCAATGAACACCTACCCTTGCTCTGTTATTCTGGCTATGAGGGGTCATGTCACGATTTATATTTACTGTCCAACTGATGACAACAAGTGATGAAAACACAAATTAGATTTGGAATGAATGGTGATTAAAAGCATGCCTGAAACATTTGTATAGAACATTTTCAAGGGCTCCAAATGTAAAAAGTACATATTTTTTTTAATAATCTACTTATTGCCCTTTGTCCCTTCTAGCAAGAGGAGAACGAATCCAGTTTTGAGGCTTATGTGTCTATGGGACTCATCCATTTTCTTCCAATGACAGGGTATTACCAAAGAGAGACACTGTTTGAACTTTACTGGTTGTGCACAGCACTACTGCAACCATACACACATGCAGTCCCACTGCCTAAGAGCAGTACATTTCTTCAATACTACTACCATTATTAGTAATTTTTTTTTTAATTTGCTTAATGGGAGGGTGGAGTCCAACTGGGTCCACTCAGCACGGTGGCCACTGACTGGCCTATTGTAGCCTGCCCTGGGTGATTATGATGATGGAGAATTTGGTGGAATGAAGATTGGCAGGGGAACCCGAATTACTCGGAGAAAACCAGCCCCAGTGCCACGGTGTCCACCACAAATAATTGACCAGGCCCGGGTTCGAAACCGAAGTACTTGGAGAACCCCCCACCCCAGCGCCACTTTGTCCACCACAAATCCCACTTGACCAGACCCGGGATTGAACCCGGGCCAGCACGGTGGAAACCCAACAACGAACCGCAACAATTATTAGTAAACTAAAATTCAGTTGCCAGCCCTGTGATGCAAGAGGATTTAAATCCCCTATTCCCTGATGATAAAGGTTAACATGGGATCCAAATCACAGCAACCTTCCACTTCACAAAGTTCTGAGTTCATCACAAATGACAAATATGAAAGGCATGCACATGTGCAGGAGATCTTTCATATGGGAGACCTGAGCCTTCTGACTAGACCACCAGATTCCCAATGTGCTAACCTCTAAGGTTACACTTACAAAGAAAGAAAACCAGCCTTCTCCAAAAAAGAGGTGAGGCAATTAACCAAAGTTCACTGGTGTGAACTGCACAACTAAATACAAAAGCATGATTTTCAGGTGATGAATATCATTGCCCTCTATACACTTTGACTTAATGTGTCCGTAAGACACCAGTGTAACAAATACAACTCATCAGTTATCACTTGCCTCGCCTTCTCTTTGCCAAAGCACTGTACTTGTTCATTATTGATTGCTAAGAGACTTGGAGAAGCAACAATACGGCAGGTCTCAGCTACAAACACTTAGACTACACATAAAAATAAAAATAATAATAATTGTGATAAAGTAACATTCTTATAAAAAATACAAACAAGACAAAAACTGAAGCTTTGTAACCATTACAATAAAATATCAATTGTTTTTCAAGCTTTCTGATGCTTGAGAAATGCTATGCATTTCATACAACAACATAATAATAATATTAATAATAATAGTATAGTAGCAGCGGTGGTGGTGGTAGTAGTACTAGAAGTAGTAGTGTTGTAGCAGTAGTAGTAGTAGTAGTAGTAGTAGTAGTAGTAGTAGTAACAACAGTAGTAGCAGTAGCTGTACATACATAAAAGTTTTCCATCTGTAGAAAATTTCACTAGTAAACTAAATAATATTGCATTATATAATAAAGCAAAAAATGAAGCGCTTCTTAAATATATCCATAATGTAATAAGCACACGACACATCCAGAGCAATCGGACTCAACAGTTCAACAAACTCTTCCACTGCTATACAGGGTTCAGCAACAATATATTGTAACTTTTCCACAAATTCTGATACTAAACTGTTGGCCACATCTAATGTGGTGGACAGTCCATCAAGGCATATCTCCTACACTGCCATTTGCTTCACTGAATCACACACAATAACACCAGAGAGGCAGACATACGGCCAATGACACAACAATCTACAGAATGATCTACATAGCCAATGGAAGAAAACAAAGACCATTACTATCATGCTCTACTTACGCAACAAAACCTTTTATTTTAACAGATTATTTTTAATATACACGACTTATTCTGACTGCAATATCATTTTAATTTAGAAAATGTTATTGTTTCTGTATACTGTCTATTACATCCACTGTGGACAGCAGCCTCCTTCCATTCTTTCCGACTGACTTTTCAATTTTGTTGGTATCCTCATATTTCTTCACTATCTTTACCACACAATTTTAGATATATCAGTGCTCCAGGCACTTTTCCAGCACCGGATTCCTGCACCCCCTTCGTGTCACCAGCGTGACACAAAACAGATCAAGATGGATTACAAAATTTATTACCTTTCAAATTCAGAAAACTGAAAGTGTGCACATGTCAAACTATATAAAATTCTGGAATTATGGGGCTGCGCCAGAAAATCTAATACAGCAATAATCTAAAGAAGCCAATCTAAGATCCTACGAATGATAGCTGACGCACCATGGGATGTCTCCAACGCAACACTCTACACCGATCTCGGTATATCTTCCGTACAAGATGTCATCCAACAAAAAAGCAACAGACATCACAACAAAATCATAACTCATAAAAACCCACTCCTAAAGATGCTATCAACAAGGGAAGACAACAGACGACTCAAATGAAACTGGCCAATTGACCTAATTTGAATTACTGAGGATTCACCGCTGGACGACTCCTCATCAAGTCATCTAAACAACCATAACATTAGCTTATAGAATGTATATTCTGATTGCTGATTAAACAAATAAATTAAAAAAAATGTCAAACTAGCTGCAGTGAAGAAAAAAAAAATCAGCATGTCAGTTTGATGTCACATAATCCAAGAAAATAACTGCTCCATAGTAGCTGATGTGAGGTGAGAACCTTCATGTGCAGCATATATTATGGGATTTACGATTCTCAAGCATAAAGAATTTTTTCTTTATTGCTAGTGGGGTGGGACTAAGTCCCTTGTACTGCGGCCACTTCTGGCCTGTTGTACCAGCCCCAGATGATAGGTGAGGGTGATTGTGGAGCAATTGGTGGAATGAAGATTGGCAGGGGAAACTGAAGTACTTGGAGAAAACCTGCCCCAGCTCCACTTTGTCCACCACAAATCCCACTTGACCAGACCGGGATCGAACCCAGGCCACTGCGGTGAGAAGCCAGTGACTAACAATTTGAGCTATGGCGTGGCCTAGAATAAAGATTAGTCTTCTTGGATGTAAGACCATGCAATATGGTAGACAGGTATCAAAATTTCAGAGAAACCTACTGCCTTCATTTTCAAGGTAGAAGAGTGAGGCCTTCTTCCACCCCAAACATGGAGACAGGATATACATCTGAAATGCAGGTACACACCTACCAGAAGCCCATAATCTTCTGCCACAGTGTCTATACATCTGAATACATAACAAGCTATTTTTATTGCACATCAACTCATGTTCATCAGTTATACAGAAGTGTGACTGGGAATTCTGTAGTCATGAGAGAGTTCCTTTTCCTTTGATAATCCACCAATCAGGGTGTCTAACCTTATCATTATCTGCAGTCAGAACATGAAAATACATGTGCCCACAATACATCACCCTAGATGTATATCTGCCTACAAGTGTGTGAGGGATCTAAGCTGTGTACTGCCTACTACTACTTGAACATAAGAATTATGGGTTCGGATCCCACTTGGGGGAATCAATGTTTTTCTCTAGGTATATGTTCTCCTGCTTGGACACAGGCCCGTCCACAAATTCTAAAAAAATATCCTTATACAAGATTCTGAAACCTGGAAAATGAGAGACCTTGGACACTGGTCTGTCATGCCATATGAGAGGACGAGATGAGAACAGTGTTTCAACTGTGCAAATGGCAAATGTTCACTCCACACTAATGACTCCTTTCAACTCGCATAACAAGATGGCAGTACAATAAATGACCCAAGCAGTGAAAGAGTTTTCCAACTAACTCTGCTCTGGACGTGCAACAAACAATATCAGCGTGAGACTCAATGATACCAACATGAGAAGCTTGGCTTTCTCTTTGAACTATAAATAAATAAATTACATCAACTTCTGTCATTTTGTGTTGATACTGATGTACTGCACATCACAAGAAGGCAGTCCTGCAAGCATTCCTTGTCCGTGCAACAATTTGTGCAATTTCTTATCTTAATGGACCATGACATTATCACAATTAGTACAATTCTGCCTGTACTGGGCAGCTTTGGTTGGGCCACATGTAACACATCTGTAACTTTGTTACTATGAAGTTCCAGATGCATGGCAGTCCAAGAGAAAGAATAAGGCCCACTGAAAAGACTGATCATGCTACACTGCACAATGAGGTACTGTAAACGTGGAAGCTGAAAAATGTTCAATTAACAATTATTACTACTCTATTAGGAATTTCTGTGCATACCAAACAATAAAATCACTGAAAATGTTGGCCAGGATATCTAGTCTCCTGGCCCAACACTGAATCAGACATCACAAACAGGCAGAGCACTGAGAACTATACATCCACGTTCAGTCTGACAGTGTAAATCCTACAAGACATGCAATTTTACTGTAAAACCCTAATGATAAATCATTTCCTAAAAATTCTGAGATGTGTTGAATTGTATTTTAGTGCTTTAGACATGGATTGTATAATTGTTTTTTCAACTATTCTAAAATTAATGATGAGACATTAATTGTAAAACTTTTTAACACTTTTTTTTTTCAAATCTAGCATAAACCCCTGAGAATGGCTGAATAGCCAAAACATGTAGGGTGGAATCAATAATCTATTGATTAAATTTGCATGTGGTATCTCTTACTAAATTTAATCACTTTCTAGAAGTTCATATGTATGACCTCTCAAATGTAAACCAAAAATGCAACAATGTTTCTTTTCTCTGTCCAGCCTTGTCTTTCAGATTTTAGTTTTATAACTGAGGTGATTCTTCGTGGCAACATATCAAACATGGGGGGGGGGGACAAACAAACAAACAAACAAAAAAGTTGGTAGGTGGTAAATTTGAGGCCTTGAAAATTGAATTAATGGTATCTGTGTTTGGAGTGGAGCACAACCAAAGCTGTATTAATACTCTACAAATATTTCCAAGCTCCATCTCAGCTCCAGAGCACTACAATACTTCTAGTCACACAAATATACAGATAACATTTTCCATTCCAAGACAGGTTGAAACTGGCGGCCCTTCACGGGGGGGGGGGGGACTGATTCTCATGGAATGTGATGTAATCTAGTTTTACAGATACTTATTAATCTTCCACCGGAACCTGTTGCCTAGAACTTCATGGCAGGAGAATCAGCCTTTCTCTATTTCACCCTGCTTCAGTTCTCTGTGCCATCAACTCTTGACTTGCCTGCAGCCAAAGTTTTCATCCTCCTGTAACTATATCTGAGTGGCTTACTCATTCTACCCTGACAAAGGTTGCACTGCTAAATTTGCTCTCTGCTCCGGTGCTTGGCCTTCACTCCCTACAATTGTGGCAATTTATTTTTCTTACATTTTACTCTTCTGCCCTGAAGCTGGAGGCAGCAGGTTCCTCTGAAAAACTGGTAAACATGTACCAGCATCACATTCCAAGAGACAGCAATTTTCAGAATAATTATTCTTAAAGAAATGATTATGAGCACAGTCTGTACTCACAGATAACATCTGAATACAGTAAGCTCTCAAACACCATGTCAACTTGAAAGGAGTTAATACTATACATCTGAAATCTCATTGGTCATAACGCTGTCACAGTAAACTGAAGTCGGCAAACATCTATTCCCGTGCAGTGTTGACATCTGGCTTTAGTCTGCATCAAGAAATAATCTTTTCTTCTACCGCATCATTCAATGTCATTCACTGAACTATGAAAATTTGTTCCTGTTTTTGTTACCCTAAAATTGTATTCTTTTGGGAGAATGGTGATAAAATAATATGAAACAAAAAGGATTAAAGGAAATGGAGGCATTAATGGAACAAAACAAAAGCTACTTTAGAACAGCCAATTACAACTTGCGGTTCTGGCCATGAATTCCTTGGCATCTGAGAGAGAGACGAGCATACATCATCACAACAATTCTAACAAAGTGTTTAAAGGTGGGCAAATCTCATATACAGAACAAAAATAATTCCACTTACAGCAGAAAAGCAACTGCTCTTGTGAGCAGGAGAGTAACACATGTGGCTGGTTGAACAAGTGAAATGCTATCACAACAGTTCACATTTCCTTCACAAACCTTAATATATGTATACAGGTTAGCTGATGCACATCAAATTTGTACACTAAATTTTTGTAAATGGTTGTACATTTTTTTTTTCACAGGGTTAGCAGCCCTGTATAGGCACTGGCGGTTCTTGGTTCCTGGTTCGAATGCCGCACAAAGGACACAGCTAAACCATTCAAGTCGCATTTCACTTGTTCGTGCAGTACTAACACACTGATGTGGAAACAATGTGACTAACAGGACCACCACTGATTATCCTTCTAAAAAAAATAAAATATTTGTTGTCTAAGCAAGCACGGGGAGAGGTACAACAGACATTTAAATTTCAGACAAAAGCAGCTCATGAGAGATACCCCTCCTATACCACAGTTCCACTCCACAGAACTCTGCCACACTGAGGCAGCTCAAACAAGAGTTGAGTTCTGTAAGCACTCAAAACAGACCAGCCCTCAAAATGGATTAAATCAACTTCCTGTCCAAAAAACACAATCGATAATTATTCACACTAAAATTCTTGTCTACTAAACTAAAGCTTTGTCACTCTGTTACCAGCCCAATGCAGGTTCAGAGACAAGTCCTGAACTTGGACCATGGGATGACTTGCCTGCTTAGGACTATTGCATACCTCAGAGGACAGTGATGTGCGCGGAGCAATGGTGGAATGAATGGTTCTCAATTCCTGCAATTTAACTTTGTACAGTCACAGAAAATGGTTAATAGCATGAAGGGTAGATAGAAAGTCGTGGGTGAAGAGAACTGAGGAAGGCTATAAAAATAAAATATGCATAAATATTAAGAACATTTACATATTTTTGATCAGTATAAATTGCTTTTCTCCTTCACAGCGAACAAAGCTGTGGATATAGTTTATAGGATTCAGCAAATATTGTGAGACATTGTGAGGGTATGTTTAAAATGCACAGTGTTTCAGAAACCGGATGTATTTCCACCATCTCGCGCATGGGGGGAGGATCCTACACAATAAGGCCTGTGTGAAGGAGATAGGCAGTGCTCAGGTGATCAAGACTTAACTCCTTCCAATAGCCCCCATCCCCCATAAAAAACTCTGTGGTCTGTAGCCTGCAAGCAAACTATACCAACCAAGCAAGCACTGCTTGTCGGCGAAGTTAGTGCCAACTTTTGTGGATAGAAGGTGTTGCGCGGTCAGCACAATGGATCCCCACGGCCTTTAATCTCGGTTTTGACCAGAGCTGCCATTTCCTTGAAACAGCCCCTCAATTATCCTCATGAGGCTGAGTGAACCCCATTCCAGACCCAATGCTTCTCAGAAAATCTGGTAGCACCGGGAATCGAACCCGGACCTCTGGATCTGTAGCCAGGAACGCTGACCACTAGACCACAGAGGCAGTCACTGATTAAACAAACCATAAATAAATAAAACTGATGGTAGTGAGTGGTCAGCTTGATACTGCAAGCTGAACTATATAGGGGGAAACAAGGACATTCTCCTACTCCAAAGTAAAGAAAACGGAATCAAAGATTATCAGATTCCATAATCTTCAACTTACGTTTCCTCAATGTTACTGTATGGTTTTGCCAAAATGAGGACAAATAACTGTAAAAAGAATTAAGTTAGAAAATGCCATGTTACTGCAAAAAGAGATATTAACGACATGAAGGTCAAATAGTTCACGTATTCTTACACCTCAGGTCTAAAGCCAATATTACATTTTCTTCTCACTGAACTTGTAATTAATGCAAAATTTCGTTAATCCAGGTATAGTGAATCTGAATCGAAGTATGAACAATGCTGTTCACAGATGCAGAGTGTAATGAACGCCTAAGAACCATGAGGAAGATCCTAATTAAAGAACGTCATCAGAGGTTTGTTCAGACAAAACTTGACAGTTTCTTCAAACCTGCATTAATACATTCAAACACAAGTACAACTTCTGAGTCTTCTACCAATGAATAAATGTACTGTCTTTTTATAATATTTAAATGAAGTCTATGAAATATTTTTTATTTATGTTCATCAGCACTACTTATATCATTAAATTTTCCATTTATTTGTGTTCTAAGTTTCTTTTTTGCCTTTTAGGACTACCTCTGGCTTCACTAATCCAGATTATCACTTAATCCGGATGACCCCCCCCCAATTGATCCAGACTGGCGAGGGTTTACTGTAGTATGAATGGGGTTTCCCCATGGATGAAGCATAGTACAGTTTCCACAAGCAATGTGAGATACTTATGCCAAACACATGTGCAACATGTGGTGCGTTATTACTTCTACTGCGAGATACCTGCAAACCTTCCCTCGTTTAGTCGCAGCTGCCTCAGAAACTTGATGCTGCTATGGCATCATTGTTCTTCAACACAGTTCCATTACAAGAGATATCTATATTGGTTGGCACTGAACTTGACAAGGTCTGACCAACATTATCATTCTTAACGAACTTTTCACCACCTGGTGACGAAGTAGCTTTATGCCCATAGTAATCACTTGTCATCATTCTGTCATCATACAGTGAGAACCTGGCACTTAAGTTCCCCTTGCCACGTATTCGTCTCACAGACGGTGGTACATCACCAGGTGTTTTCACACGAGAATTGGGGTCCTTCAACAGGCGTGTGGTGGAGTCTGAGTGACGCGTGCCAAACACTTGCTGGAAATGCTCCTCGAGACTCTGTCGTGAGGCAGAATTTTGTTTAACAAGTGGCAGGGTTGATGGTCTGCGGTTCTTGGAAGTTTTAGAGACCTCTTCCTCACCGATACTTTTATTGTTCTGGTTCTCCTCACTGTATTGGTTTACAGGGGACATAACTGATGTCACCACCCCGTTCTTCTTTCCACTTGCTGGAAGGAGGCACACTTGAGTCTCCATGATCATGGGAGTTTTCTTTAGGGCTGGCATCAACCCGTTCTGGCGAACCAAAAGATTTGACTTGGACTCATCACTCTCAATCAGAGAATCATTGTCTTTAGATACCATCCTGTTTGTATGTTCACAGCCACATCTATCTTTGGATGTATACATTCCAAAAAGCACATGTTTCTTTGAGTCCAGCAGTTTCCGCAACCCTCCCCACCCACCACTCCTTCCCCAGTTTCCCCACTTTGACACACTTTTGCTTCCATCGCCCAAGGCAGATCCATTCCCAGGAATGTTCGGTTGTTTAGGTATTGTGGCATAAGTGGTAGTGTTGCTGGAGTCATACACAGCATTTTGAACGTATGGAATTGGAGTCGCAGGACGCAGGCTGTTGTTATTTACGCCCTGTGACATGCCCAGGTAGTCATGCGATACCAATGACTGCGATTCGAACGTTGACATATAGTGGCCTGCAGTATGCTTGGAAGAACGATCCACCAAAGTGTTACCGTTGCAGGACAGCTCCTCGTCTGATGGAGCCTGCAGCATCAGGTTCCGTTCCATGCATGGGTTTCGTCCCTGGTATGGCTGCAGGGGCCCTCGTGACTGCGACTGAATGGCTGATGGCACACCACAATTGTTCACTACTGTTGCAGTGTGATTGGAGTTCTTGTCTGCAAATTGAGAAGTCACTTATACTGTTAGAGATGTAGAGAGAAGGAACAGTCTCAAGCCTGATTAACCTACTCACATCTGTAAACACATACATGCAGTGTTGTGACACCGGTCCATTTCACCAAAGAGCACATATTAAAAACTGGTAAGAGATTGTGTTTATGTATCTCAGCGTTTCATAAAGTCGAAACTGTTTTCTTCAATGTATGAAGCCATCTACGATAAACATCTCTGAAGGAGCATTATTATCAAATGGTGATACCGGCAGTGATGTCGTTGGAAAATTATTAGACTCCTCAGATCTCATTAAACATTCAGGACTTTTCTTTTGTAATATTGTCTACACAAGGAATGATATACCCTCAAAGATGTTTCTGACAGTTGATACATTAAATTGATATCTTGTGAACACGTAACTGTTGTTGAAATGTAAGATTCAATTTCGAGTGGAAAAAAAATACTGCAGGTGACACAGGCATTGGCAAGGAAAGTGTTTCATGATGTACATGAGTTAACACAGAAACATAAACAGGTTAATGTACACAAGACATTTCCTTACAGGCGGACACTTACATGATGAGTCGATGTGCGGTTCCGATGGAGACATGGTGACCATTGTCTCCACAGTTCCCTCTGACATGGTCGACTCTTGTGTGTCTTTACCAAACGTGGCACTACTCTGGCTCCCAGACCGCAAGGAGCAGCCTACAAATGCAAAACACACAACTACATCCAACTATTTCAGGCACATATTTGGAAACTTCAAAACATAAGACAATAGTCTTCAAATCACATTGCTATTATGGTGGATGCTGTACATTGTGTTTATCTATTTACAGTTTATTTAACTGTACTGTCAGCAACTCAGCCTAGAGTGTCAATTTATTGGATGAGAGTGAATAATGAAATGCTGAAATGCAAGGGGTGAGTATGCAAGTGCCCATGGCCTAATTTAAAGTATAATCCATGCATTTTCCAAGAACTCACGGCAACCACAAGAAATTCAGTCAAGGCAGTTGGTGGTTCAGCCAAGATTCGAACTAGCCACTTCCAGAATATAAGTTTCAAATGTTATCACTTGTGCCAACTTGTTGCTTGAACACTTAGGTGTATTTGATATACATGGCATTAAGGAAGTAACTCTGCTTCCATTTTCAGGTAATCTGGTTGTCACTGTAGAGAGAAAATTGTTTCTAATATTTCTGGCTCAAACATGGAATTCCTCGAATACAAACTGTTGGTCAGCATACAGGTATCATATGGAATGGTAAAAAAAAAGGTAAAGATATCCCTGTAGCAGGCTGTGAAGGCTAATAGGGTTGTGAGACATCAAGGATCCAACATTTTCTACACAATCAGCTCACAGATGGCGGTGAGGTTGTCAGCCTTACACGCTGGCGGCCCTTTACCCCCAGGAATATTCCTGGTACTCATTTCTGGTACAGGCTGAGTCGACTCCAGGTCATAGTGTGGCTGCAAGGATTTAGTAAATAATAATAATAATAATAATAATAATAATNATCTCACTGGGACTCGAACCCGCCACCTTCCGGCTTGTAGCACAGTGCCTCAGGCAACTACGCTACCGTGTGCCCCTTAGTATCTGAATGGTTCTAAGCACAATTCTAATCTCTGCTAATATAGAAAATAATTTGTGGGTTGCTTTACAATGCAGTTACCAGCCAGACAATTTAGTGTCATATGGTACGATGACAGATCAATGATGAATTGGAGAAGAACTGGAAGTAGGTGGTCATGGTAGCTGAGGAAAACTCTGAAAAGCTTGGCCAGGATAACTGGTGTCCCAGCTGAGATTCAAACTGGGCACCTCCCAAATATGAGTCAACAGTGTTATTGCTATCTGTTAGGTACAGAAAAGAGAAGAGCCCTGAAATTCGATATGCGAGGGTAAGTGGGCTACCTGTTTCTTCCCCTGACTCCAGCAGCAGCAATCTGTTGGAGTCCGACTGCAGTGCTCCAGACACAACTGCAGCTCCTGTGTTGTTGTTCACATTGGTGCGCGCTGCTGCCGCCAACTGGCCCTGTGTCCCACCATTAGGAAAGGTAGGGTTCACTGTTGGGCTCACCCCGGATACATAGATTGTTCCTATAACACATGGACAGACACCTACTGTCAGTGTTTGGAGAATTAAACTCTATTATTATCATCAATACACAGCCTACTATCACATTCTACCTTTTGACAAAAGATGATTCTCTTATGAAAAGTTGCATGTCCCAGGACATGATACCATGCACTCTGGTAGAAATTCATTGACATCTCAGATGAACATATTACAGAGAAAAACCAAGCAAGAAGCAGATGTCATTGTGACACACAGAGCCATTGCTGGGCAATGACTCAGTAAACACATTCCCACAACGATGAACACACAGGAAACTATCGCATAACTTACACCGCTATGCAACACATTATAAATACAACAAGAGAGGAGGAGGTGTTTTCTATGTGGTTCACATATATTCATTGCTGGGCAATGGATGCGTTTCCAATGGGTCCACCCTGAGACCATATAAGTGGTATAGAACAGAATCAAGTCAGTCATAGAATGACAATAAGAATATAGGAGTCCTCTGCAGTCAAGGAAGAAGAGTTTGGCTGAAGACTGAATGTGAGTTATTGTAATTAAATGTGATTAAGAGAGATTGTACCAGAAGTTGTTTATAAATCCAATCCAAAAACCGATCTTATTGGTCATGGAGCCATAAACTCATGACAGTATGTTCCTCCAAAATATCACTCAACTTCTACTAGACTACATGGTGTCATATCCCAGGAGACAGCATTCTTCTTGGTCACTGCTGTGGGAACCTCAAATCCAACAGAACCACCTTTATTTTTACACTGTAATTGCAAACTCTGTGAAGTTATCTGTCAATAGAAAAACAATCATCAACAAAACTGTTTGCACTCAGATTTGATGGTCTACAGTAATGGACCGATTCTGCTTGCTCTTTATTCTGCACCAATACACAATGAGGCCTACCGCTTCAAGCAATAAATTTCCTGCTTGCTACCAGAAGCATCCTGCTATCTATACATGCCCACCAACTGTCACAACTTTACCTCTTGCACACACAGTCTCAAAGTTCTGGGTTCATCAGAGATGAAGCTAAGATTGCACAGCAAAACAAGAACCGCATCTGATTGGGCGTTAAGGTAAGGCATTTGGTACAAAGAGAGTGGGTGTCATGCACTGTACAGTACCTCGCTGGCGGTCCCAGAGAGTGGGCAATTCCTGGAGCCGCTCTTCGACACAGAGCGCGGTGAGTCTAGCTTCCGCATCCTGATCCCAGGAATCTTCCACTGTCTCTCGCACCAGCCTGACAGCAGTCCAGTCACGCCACAAAGCTGGGAAGAGTGGGCGTGCCTTATGGCGTGACACCAGAACTTGCATCTGTTCGAACGTCGGGTGGTGACCTGTAATCACACAGACTCCATAATTATCTTCCCACTCAGAGACACATCTCATCTTCACCAATCAAATCATGCTCACTCACCGACTTCTGCCTCAAATGGCAGTCTGTATGGCGGTATCTCTGCTCCGCTCTGGTACAGGTCTGAGCACCGTGATGCCAGCTCCCAGAGAACAAGTCCCAAGGCATATACATCTATCTGTTTCAGTGATGACTCACAATCTCTCAGATTAACTGCCCCCTCCAACACTTCAGGTGCCATGTAGCGTAGCGTGCCCACCTGAAACAACAAGTGCAAAGCAAATTTTATCCATAGGCAGAAATATTTACTTCCTCACTTACTTACTCTGTTCCTCCTAGGACCTCAGCCTTCTTACATGTTCATTCTTCTCTACTGTTTCCCTTTTTCTTCTGCCCCTTCACTTTCAGTACCTTCTGACATATGTTCTGACCCATTTTGAATACATGCCTCTACCACGCCAACATTCTTCTTTCATTATCCACTACCAGATCAGGGTTTTTATATAATTCCCTCAGTTCTTGGTTAGTTCTGATGCCCCATCCCACTTGCCCAGTTACTGGTCCTTACATCACCCTCACAATTTTTCTCTTCCACGTATTTAACATAACCTCAACTTTATCAGATATGGATCATGTTTCATATTCATACATGACAACTGCTTATAACACTGTTTTGTGTTTTTTATTTCTTATTTTCTGTCCACACTTTTGGATTTAAAAATATGTCATAAATCACATCGCTGACTGTTTGCAATACATGATTTTCATCTTGATTTCTTCACTAATTTCATTCTTCCTTGTTACTGAAGTACCAAAATACTTGAACCTTCTAACCTCTTCAAGGAAATCTGCAGGAAACATTCGAATCCTGTTTAAAATTCTCACATTCGTGTACATAATCTTACTTTCTTTCTTCCCTAATCCAATAGCCATAAATACAAACTAAAACGGCTTTATGGCATTGGATCTGCCCCAAGAAGATCACAATTAATCAGCTGAAAAAAAAAATCTGGTTTCTCTGCAACTCAAGACTTCATCCTCATGTTCACAAAAGCCCACCCCTGGACTCCAACCCCATCCTTGCCATTTCAAACCCAGTTTACTTTGTTCTCAAATACAATTCCATCTCTTCCCAGGTGGATCTGGGGTTTGAACAGCGGTAATTATAAACAGAATGATCTTCGGGGCTAATGCTGTGTCGTCTGGGCGAAGTCCACTGATGTTTAAGAGGAACACCTTGCCTCCATCTTCAGAGCTGAAGACTAAGCTAAGCAAGAAAAGAGCGAGTTGGTTGATAAATTCTGTATAAAGTTTAAGAACCACTCACATCATTGATGGACTTGGTCTCTGCATGTTGCTCCTCCCCATTGTGGAAGTATTTTGAACCGGAGATCTTCATAGCAAATCCCAGGTCACACAGACAGCAGGACAGGTCTGCCTTCACGAGGATGTTACGAGAATTCAGGTCCCGGTGAGTAACGCACGGTTTCATCTTATCTGGAAGCAGAAAAGACATTTATCCAGTCAGTCACCACTATTAGGTACACACAGAAGATACATGTAGTTCCACTTACCTCCTTTTCTTACATCTGTGTGCAGATGGGCTAGCCCCCTAGCTACAGATAAAGACATCTTGCAGAATGTGGGCCAATCCAATACATTTGTTCTGAGGTAGTCTTGCAGAGCACCGTTTGGGGCATATGACAAAACTAGAAGGTACTCCACACAGTTTTCCAGACTCTCTCTTTCAATGTAACCTGCAAACAAAGCAGATCAGCAGCTCAAACAATGAAACTGAGTCCGAAACTGGATCCTAAGTTACGTTACCTAGCGATGTGGCCACACACGTACCAAAATAGTTAAGCAGGGCTGGGTTATCCATAAAGGGAAGGCAGTAGATGTCACGCTCATTGTAGAAGTAGTTGCGGTAGTGGCTGGGGAAGATCTTTACTGCCACCTCCTGGTCATTGACTGTTCCTTTCCACACTGACCCATAACGACCTTGACCTGCAGCAGATGAACTGAGTAATACCGATAATATTCTAAATTAAAGCTGTGAATGTTATCAGAAAGCGGGCACACCAGAATTGTCCAAAAAATCTACACTGCAAATAATAAGTACTCTTCGGCATAACGAACTGGATGCAGGTATTAAAGTGATGTTTCTGAATTGGTGATCTATAGCTTTACAAGTGCATGATAATGTTATATTTATACAGTACCTCAACTGGAAATCTTATTACAGAATACTCCATGTTACAGAAGAATTGTTGTTCTTAAAATGTGTCCTTGTCATGAAATTCTGTTAATGAAAACCCTATTTTTCTATCAATACCCATACTGTAACTGGAGATACATTCGTACTAAACAACACAAAAAATAAAAAACACATAGACAAAATAAACAAAAAACTACATTTACTGATGCTATCTAAATTTAAACAGAAGTTATTAAGAGTAACAACAACACAACAACAATTCGTTTTAGAGTGGTTGCTAAGATCACTTGTGCATGGCAGACTAACGCTAAAATTCACAACACAAAGATAAATTGAAAAAGAGATAATATTAAGTAGAATTATACAGAGGAAATGCATCCCTCGGAAAATGCACTAAAAAGAGGGTAAAGTGGTCCCTGTGCTTAACTGAAAGCACTACGCCATGAAGGCGTATTGGGGAGTGGATGTATAGATGCACATTTTTGTGACCTCAGCACTAGCTGGAGGTGAGTGGTCAATTTCATGTCCTGCCCACTTTACCTCTTGGGAAAGTGTTCCTGGTTCCCATTGGATAGGAGGCTGGGTGGGCCCCACAACCAGTCTGGATGATATGAAGGAGGGAAAATTGTTGGCCCTACCAGGACTCGAAGTCCATCCCCTTAGTAGTCCAGCCCACAGCCAGTCGCTATACCAACTGTGCTATCCCAGCTATCCTAGAGAACCTGTACTCCTATTAAATGCATCAAGAAACTGACACTATTAGCAGCACCAGTACACCTGGCCGAAGGACCTTACTCTATTGCTTACAGTAAACTGTAGAGCCCCAATTAATGCATTGGGGACACAAAGCCTAACAGTAACCACAGCAGTGTGACAGTCTGTTTTCCAGTGACAACAAGATCATAATCATCAACATCGTTGTCAATTCATGTTCATCACTCACCAACGATAGTGGAAAGCTTCAGGTGCTCAAGAGCATAGCTGCCAGAATGCAGGCCATTAGTACCCCCATGCTCCATCAGATGGACAGCATCAGGAGCTGGCTTGCAGGCACCCATGACACCGTCACGACAAAACCGATACATCAACACACCTACTGCCACCATCATCACAACTGCGGACACGCACACCAACGGGATGATCCATGCAAGTCTGTCGGCAGCGGGCTGCTCCAGGAACTCTGTTGCTACAACATCACCACTGCGTTCTTATGGCTGTATTCCACATCATACATGCTGTTTGTAACATTACGTTTCTGGACATAACCCTATCGTGTTTTGGTGCAGGTGTCCAGGGACAGGAACTACCTCTACTGATTCGGCCAAACTAAGTGAGTGCCACCTGAAGACGGAGACAGAATACAGTCTCCGAAACAATGTGTTTTAAATAAAAGCAGGAGGATGGATAATGTCTAGAAACATAATTTGTATGTTATTTTCTGTTTATAAACCTCTCAATGTTTTCTTCATGTTTTTCTCCCATGTTTAAGACCTCACCGTTCACAGAATTAATATATGTTAAAAGCATTTCTGTACAGGATGCATGCGGGTGTCACGCTTACACTCTTTCATTTTACTGTATCCTGTACACATGTCACACAATTTAAACAGGCCTAAGAGGCTGGCTTAGCGGTAATGCTATAGACTTGCATTCAGGAGGTTCCTGGTTCAAATCTTGGTCAGGACACTGACTATCTTGAGTGAGGTGTTTGTGGGTTTTCTCAGTCCCTTCAAGAAAATGCCAGGATAGTTCCTCAAATCAGGACACAACCACTTCCATGCAAATCATTTCCATTTATTTCATTCATCTACTACCCTACCATTCAACAATACATACCTTATGATACTGAAAACATGATAAAACAATAAAAAAAATGTACAGACCTATTAGGCTTATTTTTGACTGTCCATCATCTGGTGTTTAAAAGACAAATAAAACTACAAAGTTTCAGAGACTGAATCTGTCTCTGTCCTCAGGTGGATGGGGTAGGATAAACCTACTCAGTTGGGCCCGTGGTCCAGTGATTGAGACTAGCTCTTTCTAACGGGCCCAGCTGAGTAGGTTTATCCTACCCCATCCACCTGAGGACAGAGACAGATTCAGTCTCCGAAACTTTGTGTTTTTTTTTTGTCTTTTATACACCAGGCAATGGATAGTCAAAATAAGCCTAATAGTTCGGTACAGCATACACCATCGTCAGAATCCTTTTAAGTCTATCAATAAAAAAATGGACAAAATTCTCACCTGGAGACTCAATATTAGGATCATCTGCTTGGGAAGCTACATACACATCAGAGACATTCATGTTACATAGGTCACTGTTGCAGCAACAGAATTTTGTGTTGTTCAGTGCCTTTGGGGGCTTCTTGTTGGCGACACATGCGTTCTGGTGGCAGTCCTGCTTGCCTGACACCTCCCAGCATCCTGAAAACACAAAACCCATTCACTGAGTCTCTCTATGCTTGTACAGACATCACACTTCAATTGGAAGGCTACTTAATGACACTGTCATTAGTTACTTAACACCATCCAATGGTAGGATGACAGATGAATGACAAACTAGAAACGATCTGTAAGACGTAGTTGTGGCCTAATCAAGGTATTTTCCTGCAGTGGCTGAGGAAAACCTCATTAAACATCTATCAGGATAGCTAATGTCCAACCAAGATTCAATCTTATTCATACATATGCAGGTTTGTACAACCAATCTGTATTGCAGTAAATATTAAATTCTTCAAACATTGCAAAAATGGAATTGTAAACAAACGTGTCAAAAGTGAGAACACAATAAATGATGACAACAGGAGTAACAAAAAAAAAACCTTCAAAGAACACCAGCAGATTCGACTACATAAACAAACAAGCATCCAATGTCAACGACAGAAGACAAGCTGCGTATCAGTCTATCCAGTTGCAAGGTGCACACCACAATGTGTAAGGGAGCAATGTGATTCTGGACTTTGATCCATGCCGGTTACAAAGTTCATCATTGCATGAAGTGACTATCATCAAATTGGCACAAGCCACTTCTGTTGTGATTCACGGAACTCATTCTCTCGCTGCTTCCAATTCCCAAGTACAGCACACTGAAACAGTTCCTTCCTTACCAACAAGTAACAGAATCGACTGACAAGTTATGCAATACTCTATCAACTGTAGAGATTAGCTATCTCCATGGAACTGGGTTCTTCTTGAGAAACTAATAGCTGTGAAATATCTGAGATTTTCACAGCAGTGACTATGAAGAACGTCGTCTTCTGGGATATGGCACTGTGTAGATCTTATGTGAACCTACGTTTTGGAGGTGCCTACCCTAAAGACGGAGGCGATATGCTCCTGCAAGATGTTGGTTCACAAAAGTTCTACATGGCGCCACATTCCAAAGACAGGATTCTTCAAGCTAATAGCTGTTTAACCATTCAAGAATTTCCAAGCAACTTATGAGACCTGAAATCTTCACAGAAGTCCACCACTCTTCCCTGTCATGAGGCACCCGAATCCAATCCACACAATCCCATTGTATTTCTGAGAGATCTATTTTAATAACATCCTCCCATGTAAGCACAGGTGTTCCTAATTGTATCTTGCCTTCGGGTTTTCATACCAGAACTCTGTACGCACTTATCTTCTTTCCCAGGCATACTACTCATATATGCCCTGCTCATGTTATCTTCCTTGTGTAGACTGCATACTTTTGTATACAGTTTATATATCTTGTTTATAACACACAACAGGATGCATACTATTAAGATTACCCTCCTCAACTAAAGAAAAGAATAATGACATCTTATTCTGCACAATTCTTTTCTCTACACGAAATAAATAAAGTTTGTTTAAAATGAAAAAGTCTTTGTGTGGTGTTATGTTTACAATAACAACACACAGAGATAAAAATTAAATCACCACTGAAAAGGTCTCTCTCTTTCTCTACCTCTCTAAGAGACTGTGGGGTTCAATACCAAGAAAGGTTCAGAAATGCCAATGAAGATTTTGTCCCCAATGAAGCACCTTCATTAAAACCATTCCACAATAAACTGAGAGCATATTTCTGTGGTGTTACAAATAAGACAGTTAAGCAAAAAACTCAGTTAAAATGAGTAGTCAAATAATGAGTCACTATCAGACATAAAATTTGATTTCTGTAAACTGGCCACCTAATTAAGTTGCCAGCTTTTGACTAGAAATATTAGTGGCTAACACAGACAGATTTACTGCGGTAAATTTAAAAAGAACCAAACTCGAGAAAACACTGAATGTTACACAACAGGATTCTTGAAGTAGTTATCTGAGGAAATTAATGTAATCTGTTTAAAGGTACTTTTTTCGCTTAGTGGGGGCGTGCAGTCCAACTGAGTACACTCGGCACAGCTGCCACTGATTGGCCCATTGTAGCCTGCCCCGGGTAATTATGATGATGCAGAATTTGGTGGAATGATTGGCAGGGGAAACAGAACTACTCGGAGAAAACCCGGCCCAGTGACACTTTACTTAGTAAGTTTGATACAGAGCTCATGTAGTCACTGCATTACAGACGTTTGATTTTAACTAGTGTGCTTTAATTAGCAGCAGTTTACATAACTTACAGATTTCATGCATAATACAAAACATTCCTTATGTTGCAACTGCAAATAAACATAACCTTTGCGATGAACTGCTCGGTAAATGTGAAGTGAAAATAAGAATGACTCTGCAATTTTTACTGAAATCTATTAAGTGGTAACATAACTTTAAGAATCCTAAGTTCATGGGGCACCTCCAACCTCATGTGACTCCCATGCATGCTCTTTATACAAGTAAACTGAGGGGAGATCTTGTATCAGTCTGTTTGTCAAATGTTTCATCTCCCAAAGCACACAAAATATCGCTGTTTTATCCCTTATTCAACGACGCTTCCAGTATCTGACTGTAAAGCATACGATGTTGGGATGACTATGAATGGTGATCTCAGAAGGATGTTGGGGAGCAGTGGTTATGACATACTATTCTAGCACTTCAGTGGACAGACCGGGGAAAAACACGAAAAGCCTGTCATGGCTGACACTCACACAGAACACATCCAGAATACAAGCCTACAGAGTTACCTCTGAACCCACCAGTTCAGTTCAGCAACATGGTGTCAAATAACAGGCAATTGGTGAATAATGAACTGGAAGGGGTAAGGAAGCAGTCATGGCTTCATTTAAGATACTACACATTCTATATAATCTGTAGAAACCCATGAGAATCCTAAGCTACAACGGTGTTCTGGCCAAGATACGAACTCAGCACATCCCAAATACAAGTTGGAAGTGTGACCTCTTTAAGTCTTGTTTGTTCGGTTCCTGTGTGCTGATATTACTATCATACTACAGTGAAGTAAAACAAAGTTTTTCCCATGCTTAATTAAGCACCATGCCTTGAAGATGTATGGTACAGTGAAGTACTGCTCCAGCACTGTTAACCTCTCCATTATACAGCAGTTGAGTGGTCAGTTCCACATTTCTGCTGCTACATCTCAGGGAAAGTGGTGAAGTTGTTTGGTGGGCCCTTGAGCCAGTCCAGAAGCTATGCAGATGAGAAAACTCTCTTATGTCTGCCAGGAAAAACGGCAAAGCTATCCCTGTAACAGTCCATGGAGGCCCATAGGGTTGTGGGACACTGAGGCTCTCACATTTTTTAGACACTCGGCTCACAGTTGTTCAGTGAGGTCAGCCTTACAAGCTGGCCACCCTTTACTCCCCATGAAGATTCCCGCTACTCATTTCTGTTAGGGGCTGAGTCAACCCCAGGGCCACATTGCAGCTGGAAGGATTAGGTCAAATGAAGAATCCAATAACCTCAGCCAGAAATCAAACTGCAATTCCCTGGTTGTCGGAACTGTAACACAGCTGCCACACCTACTGAGCAATCCTGTGCACTATGACAACCAGAACTGAGAGCAGGAGAGCCAAACATTACCATGCAATATGTGCTGCAACTCCTACATTGCAAAGCAGCCATTTGCGGTTGACACGGTTGTTGTTAACGTCTCTTAACTATGTGGTCATCAGAAAATTCCAACAGATGTCACATGCAGCCAGATAAAGCAGTTCAGGTAAAGGTCAAAATTTTTGGCACCTGGCACTTTTTTAATTAAAAACTTTAAGCTACATCCCTTAGTTTGTATGTGGTGGATATTGTACCATTCTATCAAAAGTTGTACTTGTTCTATGTTAAGGGAAAACAGACGTTAAGGAAAGAAACATCATGTGTGTCCAAGTAGGCAGAACTCAAATTGCACAAATTTAAGAGTGTGAAGATATCCAACAGTGATCACAATATGTGTACTGTAGGAAAATACAAGTCATAGATGCATCTACAGCAAGATGACATAACAAGAATTGGCGCTATCTGAAATACGTTTTAACTGAATACATCATATCTAATCACAACAAAAGAACAGACACTAACTCGAAGGTCACGTCTCTTTATATTCATTCGATTATGCCAGCCAGATCCTACATTGCTTCTTCAAAACAGCCTACCATCCTTGAATATGTTTCATTATTAAGATTACTGTCTTTGGCAAAGTTATGTTGCATAGCCTGGTATATGTTTATGGTGTAGAGTCCCAAGAGACACAAATCTTCACAATCAATGCTGTGTGAATGCCAAAGCACATCTTCCCATTACATATTTCCCTACACACTACTCAAACATAATGATTAAATGTACCAAATCAGATTTTCTTTTCATAATTATCAACTATGTAAATAGGTAACTATCTACTAACTAACGTCCATGGGGCAAAACTCTTGCTATGGCAGTAATTCAAATTAAGCCAGGACAACTTCCTTTCAAATCCTTTCCAATTCATTACTCAGAATCATAAATATAGAATCACAATCATTAAGCACTGTATAGTTGAAACTACTGGCAGGATTAATTTTTTTTATTGCTAGTGGGGTGGGACTAAATCCCTTGTACTGCGACCACTTCTGGCCTATTGTACCAGCCCCAGATGATAGGTGAGGGTGATTGTGGAGCAACTGGTGGAATGAAGATTGGCAGGGGAAACCGAAGTACTTGGAGAAAACCTGCCCCAGCGCCACTTTGTCCACCACAAATCCCACTTGACTAGACCCCAGGGTCGAGGCTGGGCCGCGGCGGTGGGAAGCCAGCGACTAACCGCTTGAGCTATGGCGCAGCCTACTGGCTGGATTATTATAAAATAAATTATTTTAAACAACCGATGCACTGCAAAAGGCGCCATTTAAATAAATAATTAAACTAAAAGCAATGTACATGATGCAAACAGCTTCTATGGTTCATGATATATTTTGGCTTAAATAAAAATCCGAAGTCAAAAAGCAACACAAAACCGGCTTCAACCAAAATTCAAGTTTAGAACGATTCATCTGGGAAACGTAATTGTGATACTTAAGCTGTAGCCATGCATTAGCAGAGGATATAACTTCTACACATTCTTAACGTTTGCACTATATGGAAATGACTGGACAGCTTCATAGTCCAGTGGGTTTACTCCCTGGAGAAACGGACCCTTGTACCAACTGGAAGAGGTAACTGATCAGCCCGAGATAGCTTGGATGTGATGGAAAACGGAAAGGTCCCACAGATATTAACAATTGATTCTAAAATTTGAGGAACCTGCCGCTATAAAACACGGTCAAATGAAGCTTCGAGAACCCGTCGCAGAAGCCTGGAGTTCCGGGTGACAAAGTCTGGGGATCGGTGAGTGCCAGTGTCAGGGGACAAGATGGTATCATGATTCCACCCTCAAACCATTTAATTAAGCCTGCTACGCGTCGCCATGACATAGAATCTCAAATCCAACGCTAGTTTAACGATCCGTAAGAAACACATATTCTATCATCATCGTTGGATTTCATTTCAAACAATTATGTATGTCGTGCAGACTGCAATAACCTGGAGGGGGAAGGGGGGAGGAAGAAGGGGAGACGCGTCTGGAAGCCAGATCAATAGCCGTGTGTACTGTCATGACAAAAAGCAATGACCCATGCTTTCATCATCAACTGCGATAAAAAAGGAGAAAAACTTCCTTACTGTGTAACCAGTCAAGTTGCGGAGAGAATGACAACTTCAAAACTTAACAAGCCGAGAAAATGATAATGCGCTGCCTGGTTAGAGCTATCGTACACCTCACGAGGCGGTGAGAGATGAGTCCGAAGCAATGATGGAAACACAATTAGCGGGGAGGGACCACAGAAACCTCAGGGAACACCCGTTCCATTATAAACGTCTACCGCGAATCTCACAAGAAATGATCCGGACTGAACAGATGTCTTCGCGGTGAGCAGCAGCGTCTAGACGCCTGGGACACGAACATGTACGTCTACAGTTCTCACATCGGCAGGAGAGCTGTCC
>NW_019727414.1:185738-207456 GCF_002891405.2 Cryptotermes secundus | reverse complement strand
GGGTTCAAATACCCGGCGGAGGTCGTCGAATTTTTAAGGGCGGAAAAATTCAGGGAACAAGTCCTCCGGGAGGGACTTTAAGCTGTGTGTCCCGTGTCGTAAAGAACTTTACGGCATGTAAAAGAACCTCATATCCCCAAAGGGTATCACTGAGCCAAATTCCAGGACGTTTCCCGCCCAACAATAGTCTCTAAGGCCTCTGATAGATGGGGGAAGCATTATAGACACCGCTAAGCAAGTGGCCGAACTCGCTTGCTCGGCGGGACTGATGGTACGCACCATTTATCGGTAGGGTATAGAGACTGGTAGAATATCATAGAGGGAAGCACAATAGATCAAACTGGTCGCGGTGCATGGGGAAACCCACCCTCTCTAAATAACTAACTAACTAAGGCCTCTACCTAAACACACGACAACACAAACACACAATAAATACACACACCAAACATCCATGCCTTCAGTGGGATTCGAACCCACGATCCCGGCTTCCGGAACGTCGGCCACGTAACGAGCTACAAACTGTTGCAAAGCGGATGATGATGCTTTCCAGTCACCGCCCCGAGAAACTCATATCCAGCTTAATAAATATTAACTGATAATAAATTAAATTTTGATTTTATAAACGGGGCACAGAGGGGGGAAGAGATGTTCGCTGGGCCGAAGGGGGCACCAATACATGAATTTCTGAAACCACTGCTCTATGATTAACGGTAAAAATACTCTCCATTGGATAAAACGTGAATTTATAAGCAAATCTCGGGCTTTGGAAAAATAAATTCTTGCCGGGGACACCTATGTTACGAGTACCAGGGAGAACAGACACAACCTTCACACTGCATGCAGCTTTGCGCTGTCGAGAGGTGAACGAGATTTCGGTTTCATGACATCGATCGGCGGGTGTCGGTCGGTGTACTGTGCACCAACGGTGGTATTCCCGTCGAAAATCCAACGTGAACTGTTGACAGTTCCCATCTCTAGCTACCCAGTTTAGCTACTGACAGCGTCTTTAAATTGCCCACAAAAGTTTCATTGTCATCGACTGATAAACATGACGACGTAGAGATATTGGGTTTTCGGACTTTATCCATCGTCCTGGTTTTAAGATAACTAAGAAAAACACGACGTTTCGGAAACTGGATCTGTTTCCGTCCTCCGACGAGGGAAAACATCTATTCTGTTGGGTCCCTTAGAATGAGCTAGCCTCAATCACTGGACGACGTAGTTCACAACAGTTGCCAGAGACATCTGGAGGGGATATACTCCAACTTCCTATGTAAACAACAGGATCTCTTCTCCTCAAACCCTCACACGATGCTCTGAAGTGACCAGTCGGGGTCAACAGACACTCGCTGGCCGCGTGTACATTTCCCCCCTCTCCCGGTGAAGGCGCCACGCTTTCGGGTCGAAGCCAAACATTTGCCTTTACCATTCACCATTACCCTCACGCGAAGGCAAGTCACAGGGTCATCACTCTCGTCACAATCTGGACTCGAGGGGGTCAGCATGTGGTCACTCAGCGAAAATACCATTGTAACTTGCCAACGAAGGTCATCAGCGGGGTCACCACTGACAGCCACGAGCCAATTACGTACCCAGCCAATCGGTAAAACGTTTGGCCACATATGGAAAACAACTGGGGGATGTGAATAGCTCAGGCGACATAGTGACCATCGAGGGACTGGATTCCGGTTCCCGGCTGGGGAAAACGAGATCTTTTTCTCTTCTTCACACTGTCCATACCGCCCCTGGGGCCTACCCACCTTCTAACTAATGAGTACCCTTTCCTTGGGGGTAAAACGGCCACGGGGTGAAGATGACCGATCACCCTCATTTAGTACTGGGATTTTAAGAATGCGTGTGTCTTCCTAGCGTGGTGAATAATTAAGGACAGGGACACAGCTTAACCCTTTACCTTACAAAGAACCACTGCATCATCACGCCTTGCTATTCCGTACAAATTGTTAAGACTTCAGAGCACGTGATTTATCTATATAATGTCCCCTCAGCCTCGTGGGGATAATTGAGGAGCTTCAAGGAAATAGCGGCTCCGGTCTAGAAAACCGCAATTAACGGCCGTGGGGATTCATTGCGTTGACCACGCGACACCATCTATCCGCTAAAGCAGGGGTCTCCAAACTTCTCGAACCGCGGGCCACATTAGGTAATTCAGCACTTTCAACGGGCCGGATTACATGAGAAATTAATAACTCTAGGTATATGAGTTTTATTGATAGCACAGAATTTCATAAACTAAATACAAAGTACGTGAGAATAAATTATCGTATATTAATGACAACAGACAGTAGCAGCNGAGTTCAGAAATTTATAAAATTCGATCAAATTTCCTTCCCTGTATTTGTCTTTAACATGATAATTTTCCTGAAGTTAAATAATTTCCATTTGAATTTGACATCTGCAGCATCACAGTCAAACGGATTTTGATACAATCTAATTTCCTGAGCACTAGAATCCAAATCAGCAAATCGCTTCCGAAATTATTCTTTCAAATCTAAAACATTTACTTAATGCTCCACAAATAAGAGAGCTGATTGTAAATACGCAGTCAATAAAGAAAATCTAAAATGACTAAATTTGCAAACGAGAAAGAAAATTCTGCTTCACCCTTTTTATGCAACTCTGCACAGTATAGCATATGAACAAGTTACAATTTTTCACTTGCCTTTCCAGAAGTATCAACTTTGCTCTGAATGCCCTGATAAGTGCAAATAAATCACAGACTAAGTTATTTTCACCCTGCAACTTTAAATTAAAATGGTTCATATGGTTTAACGGATCAGCAAAACTGCTAATTTCTAAAGCCACTTAGTATCTGATAAAAGTGGCTCCTGATGGTTTTTTTTTGGGTAAGAAATATATAAATTTTATTGCTGAGCTGAAAGAAGCACGAAATAACCTTTCCGCAGCTAAGCCATCGAACTGAAGTACAATATGTCAGGCCAATAAGCTCGGAATCACATCTACAAGTACTCACTGGAAAATTAGTTCAATTGGAGCATTTCTGCACAATTCTTTCGCGGGCCGGATAAAATCACATCGCGGGCCGCATGTGGCCCGCGGGCCGTACTTTGGATACCCATGCGCTAAAGTATGCACTAACTTCGCCGACAACCGGCGGTCGCTCGGTCGGTATAGTTCGCTTGCGGACTCAAGCCACGGAGTCTGTCAGTATCTCAAAGTTATTATTCAGCGTCGAATGGTAGGACCGTTAATTAACAAACTTGAAAAAATGTGGATGGAAGGTGCCATGGTATAATTGAGATACTTTCCGGGAAGTTGCCATGGGAGACTGAAGAAAACCATGGAAACTCTCAGTCAGTACAGCCGGTGTCCTGTTCATTCCGACCGCAATAGAAAACTCATGAATATTCCGTGTGCAAAAGGCAGAGATTTTAATATCGAAGCATTACTTCCTTATACAGCACAACCCGAGTAGTCTTTATGATGGAGACGAAGTGTTTTCTGTGAGGTGGGAACTAAATTTTTTAACGGCATTAAAACAGAATTTTTATTTTAAAAGGGCTAACAATTGGGTCGGGTAACGCAGGTGTTCCTGTAAGGGCCTCTAATGGAACATATGCTCTAACGTACACACAAACACGCCGCCGTCTGACATCTCTCACACCTCTGTCTTGTACTGATAACACACGAGTCTCGTGAGTCACGTAATGATAACCCGCCCGCCATGTGACACATGCATCCCCTGATACTGTCTGGTGTTTGCTGTATGTCTAGACGGCCTTTGTCACCAGACCTGTGCTAATCAGGGAACTCCCTTCCATTACGCGTCCTGTTCATTCACCTCGCCAAGGGGCAGACGTCATTTTAAATAAGGAGACTGATAGCGGTTCATCGTTAATTTCGCAAGCGTTCAAATGTACTAGTTCGGGCAAGATAAGTTTCGAGACTTATTCTTTAAAATTCGCGCCTTGCGATCTGGCAACGCTGTTACTTGGAATGTTAGGTGACGCAACGTGACCGAACTCATATGGAAACTCTGGATAAGCTGCGGTCAGAATTCAGTTAAGTTGACTGCATGTTGTCAACTTTGTCCAGATGTGAAGATGCAATGTACGAAGGAACAGACCAGAATTCAGTTAGATGACTGCACGTTGTCAACTTTGTCCAGATGTGAAGATGCAATGTACGAAGGAACAGACCAGAAGTCTGTTAGATGACTGCACGTTGTCAACTTTGTCCAGACGTGAAGATGGAATGTACGAAGGAACAGAGCGTGCATGTGGAATTCTGTGTTAAACTGCAGAAATCGACAAGCTGGGGCCACACGAGCGCACAAAATGCGTCCGTTGTAACGAACGTACTTTATGACGGACGTTGCTGAGGACACCACACAGTTGCAGAATGCGGTGCGTAGTTTTTTGTCTGCAATGGAGCCAGAAGAAAGCGTAGCATTCGCCTCTCTTGTTTATTTCTACAACAGACGTCACGACGTTCGTTACAACGGACGCATTTTGTGCACTCGTGTGGCCCAAGTTTAGAACGTTACAGTTTATGGACGAATCTACTATGAGTAGGTGTAATGTGGCACAAAATTTCAGAGAAGGCAGAGAAGATGTGAACAACGATGAAAGTCAAGGTGTCCCGGTGGAACTTGCGCGATCTGACCGCCGTTAACTTGCAGGACGATGGCTGAACCGTTTGATATCATAAAAGTGACTGTCAAGAACATTTCTGTACAGGATTCTGGCATCAGAAAGTTCGCAGCGACGCTCGTGTCGCGAAACTTGACGGAGGAACAAAAGGACAGAAGTCCTCACTTTGTGCATCGACTTCGCGGAAGAACTTCAAGATTATAATTTTTTTTGGATCGCGCTATCACTGGTGATGAAACATGGTGTTATCAATATGTTCCCGAGGCCAAACGCCACTCCACGGAGTGCAGATTAAAGAATTCCCCAAGGCCAAACAAGCCACGGACGTCGAAGTCTCAAGATCGAAACAATGTTGATCTGCTTTTTCGAGTGTCGTCCATTTTCAGTTTGCACCCGAAGGGACCACTGTTAATCAGACATTTCTACGTGGAGGTGCTCAAAAGGCATACTGATGCCGTGAGGCACAAGCGAGGAGAGTTTTGGAGAGATCGCTCACTGATTGTCCACCACGACAAGGCGCCGGCACATCCTTCGCTTCGAGTGTCGCAGTTTATAGCAGGAAAAGGCATCTCTGCCATGGACCATCCGCTGTACTCTCCTGACTTGGCTCCAGCTGACACCTGGCTGTTTCCAGAACTAAAGAGTGTGCTGAAAGCAAAACGTTTCTCGGGCTTTGAGGATATTAAATCATCTGTGGGGGACTGACATTCCTGTTCAGGATTTTAAAAACTGTTTTTAATACTGACCGAAGCGCTGGGAACATTGTAAAGAATTGGAGGGAGATGAAAAGTAAAGGTAAAGCTATCCCTCTAAGAGGCCGTGGAGGATAGGGCTGTGAGACGTCGAGGCTCCCATATGTTCTCTAGACAATCGGCTCACAGATGGTGGTAAGTTTGAAGAAAGCAGTCTTCTGGGATTTGGCACCGTGTATATGTGGTGTTAACCGACGTTTCGGAGGAACGTATCGCCTCCATCTTCAGGGTGGAAGAAAAAATATATAAGAAATCTGCAAGCAAAGAGACCGTGAGAACCGGTAAAAGCAGTCTGCTTTCACCGGTTCTCACGGTCTCTTCGCTTGCAGATTTCTTATATTTTTTCTTCCACCCTGAAGATGGAGGCGATACGTTCCTCCGAAACGTCGGTTAACACCACATATACACGGTGCCAAATCCCAGAAGACTGCTTTCTTCATAGTCACCGCCGTGAAAGCCTCAAATCTTATACGGTGGTAAGTTTGTCAGCCTTACGCGTCGGCCGCCCTTTACCCATCAACAAGATTCCTGGTACTCATTTCTGTTAGAGGCTGAGTCGGCCCCAGGGCCACAGTGCAGTTGGAAGGATTAGGTACATTGTAAAAATCCACATCATGGGGACTCGAAAGAGATTACTTTGAAAATTTCTAGGTTGTTAATATCTCCCGCCCTTAAATTAAAAAACTTGTCTCGAAACTTATTTGCCGACCTCGTATCTGGGCTGGTTGTTCAGCACGGATAACTTCAGACAAAACACGTATAAACAATCCCATCTTCTCCGATATAACGCCATGTAGTCCGCTGAAAGTCAACAGACGTTTCGGAGGCTGTTTGCTACGTGATTCATGCCGATTTCTTGCTTGACCACGACACCTCTCGAATAGAAGTCAGAATCTCTATCGGCTGGGTCAACTTGCTCCACAAGAATATATGGAGCAATTACGTCCACTCCACATGTCCTAATTGCGCTCTGCTTAACTAGACAAAAGGTCAGATTTACTGTTTTAAAATTAATTTAACAGCGGCTGTGAACTCAACGGGATGTCACATTTCATGCATAAATGTTCATACTATTAACTTCCCCTGCTTCCTTTTCTCTCATATTTATTTCCAGTCCTACATCTTACTAACTCTCACATTTCACCTGCAAACCGGTCAGAAGGATTTAATTTTCGACATTCAACAACCAACAATAATTAACCGTTTCCAAGGTAACGCAGTCAAGGTCAGTCGCATATGAGAAAATTGTATTAATATACCATCGTCGCAGACTTTTAGATTTTATTTATGTGCAATGCCTTTGCACCGATCTTATATACAGGGTGTTCATAAAATGGCTGGGTCTCATGCACACGTCTTCAGGAGGTCGAAACGATGGAAGAGAGTGAGAGAAATAGAAGTTCCTACGAATGTAGATCTGTAAATGACTTCCAGCATGAGCTGTAGGCAAATCCGTTTGTTGATAGGTTTACAAAAGCAATGACAGTAATTGTTACAGCATCACTTACAGGTGAGATGCCTGTCTCTGCATGACGTATAATTTGCTACAGAGGACTTCTTCGAACATGTTAACAACATAGCTTAGTTCTGCAGATATTCATCGGTGTTCGTTCGGCTGTATACGGTGCCATAGATACGTTTGCAGTTGTTTTTGTGAACCACACAAAGGAACCAAAAAAAAAAACTCCGTGGCCTGTACTCCGCAAACGAAGTATACCGAGCGACCGCAGCTTTTCGGCAAAGTTAGTGCCAACTTTACCGGGCAGCGGGTGTCCCGTGGTCGGTGCAACGGATCCCCGCGGCGGTTACTCTCGGTTTTCTAGACCGGAGTCGCTATTTCCTTGAAAGAGCTCCTCAATTAGCCTCACGAGGCTGAGTGGACCCCGTTCCAGATCCACTACTTCTCAGAAAATCTGGTAACGCCGAGAATCGAACCCGGAACCTCTGACCGCTAGACCACAGAGGCGGTGTACACAATGGAACACTACACGTATCCTGAATTGACAGACATGCATGTGACCTGTCGTGGAGAAGGACGAAATGCTCGTACAGTTGAGTGACGCATGCGTATCAGCTGTAGTTATATATTATCACTACTTTTCTAAGTTATGTATGAATGAACACATTCATTCCATGACCTACATTCATAGGAACTGTTTTAATCGTCTCGACCCCTAACACGTGGTATACGTTTGCCTTATTTTTTATAATCGGTCTTCTTCAGTTCTCGACAACAAATGCCGGGACAGTGCCTTAAATCAGACCAGGACCAGCATCTTCCCCATCCAGGGCAATTCATTATTCACTATCATTAAGTCATTCGACGACACACAGTCTGAGCTATACACCGCACCGTTAAGTGAACTGAAAATAAACAATCAGTACAAACTCCATACATATACGACCAAAATCTCGTGAGAAATTACTAGCATTCATAAAAAAAAATCGGTGGCTTTATTCCACAAGCGAACTATACCGACCGAGCGACCGCCGCTTATCGGCGAAGTTAGTGCCAACTATATAGCTCTACAGCCCTTAGGACCTTGACAGCTTTTTGAGTTTCTTAATCCTAAACATAGACGGTAGGAGTCTTTGGATGGGGGATCGGCGCGTCACAAGGCCGCCACCTACACAGAACAACAACCCAAACACAGGATAAACGCACAAAGACGTCCATGCCGCGAGTAGGATTCGAACTTACGACCCCAATGGAGCGGTCGAAAACTGTTCATGTCTCAGACCGCGCGGCCACTGTGCTCGGCGAAGAATCGTTACACCGTTCCTTAATTCTGCTCCAGTTTCGTGGTCTATATACTGAGCACGTTACGTCATCCGTACTTTCACTCTTGCTTGCTTTACGAGCTGCACGCTCAATAATCGTTACGTCACATGCACTTCTGCCCCGGCTGTACCAAAATGTGCGTTCAAGCTGCAGGCGAACGCTTCTGAGCAGTTTCATTATTAAACATAATACATATTATACTCGGGATTCTGGAGATTCTGGCTTATGTTCACCGTCTAGTGTTATAAGAGAACAAAACGTTTTGGAAACAGGACGTGTCTGTCCTCAGACGAAGCGTGGCTAGACACCTACTCGGCTGGGTCGTCAGAACGAGCCAATGTCAATTACTGGGCAACAGTTAACTGTATCTCTATACGCACCTAAGATCAGGCTTTGTCACCAGGAGATAAATTTGCAATGGAAATTGTGGATAGCCGCCTCTGTGGTCTAGTGGTCATGAGTTCCTGCCTATAGACCCTGAGGTCCCAGGTTCGATTTCCGGCGCTACCAAATTTTCTGAGAAGTAGTGGGTCTAGAACGGGCTCCACTCAGCCTCGTGAGGATAACTGACCAGCTATGTCAAAGAAATAGCGGCTCCGGTCTAGAAAACCGAAATTAACGGCTGTGGGGATCCGTTAGAGCTGACCACTTCACACCATCTATCCGCAAAAGTTGGCACTAACTTCGCCGACAAGCGGCGGTCGCTCGGACGGTATAGTTCGATTGCGAACTACAGGCCACAGAGAAAGAATTGTGGATATACGATTAAAGACCTAAAAATAAGGAAGTGGAAGATAAATCCATCAGAACTATCCAAAATCCTGAAACACCGACGAAGAACAATACTGTAATCACTAATCCTGAGTGTAACACTTTAGAACTAACACTTACTTTAATTTTACCTTAATATTAGTGTGCAGAGTTTCACCAAAACATTCATCTCTGGTATGTCTTTAGCCTACTTAAAACATCCATACCTCCCTGATCTTCCCGAATTCATTCCATGTTTTATTTCACTCAAAATCGCTCACTTAATTTACCCACGAATATGGCAGACACTTCCTGAATAAAACAAACTCCGCGGCTTTAGTCCGCAAGCCAACTATACCGACTGGGAGACCGCCGCTTATCGGCGAAGCTAGTGTCAACTTTAGCTGATAGAGGGTGTGGCGTGGTCAGCGCAACGGATCCTCACGGCCGTTAATTTCGGTTTTATAGGCCGGAGCCGCTACCTCTTTCATTCAAGTAGCTCCTCAATTATCCTCACGAGGCTGAGTGGACCCCGTTCCAGACCCACTACTTCACAGAAAATGTGGTAGCGCCGAGAATTGAACCTGGGACCTCTGGAATCTGTAGCCAGGAACTCTGACCACTAGACAACACAGGAGATCCACCTCCTGAATCACCCTGTATAAATTTTGAATCAATTAGTGTCACTTGGGGCTACATTCATTTGTTCCACGTTCAGACCACACTCCGCAGACAAGGTGACCCGCTCATGTCAAAGCCGACTAACACGGTTCTGTGATTTCAGCAGAAGGCAATTAGTACGGAAGAGTTAACACAACTGTCACCCAGATATGGTCACCTGAGCATTGGAGTGTATTGCGGCCGTCAACGCCAATTTTCGGGGAACTGGGTTTCAGCCTTTGGAATCAACTGCAGTTTCAAATGTGGCTTAGAACAGAATACTGAAATCTCACACTTGCAAGTAAGATAGACCTATGGAAAACCGCGGAGATAATGCAGCACAATAAGGAGATTCAGAGAAATGTACTCAGTATCTTACTTCCGCCCAAGGAAAGAGATATAACACTCTAATACTCAGGTGGCGATATGTTATGACGTAAATTTACCATCCCGTGCACAAATGTGAGTATACTTTCTGCTCTGATAATTACGTGGGGCAGACCAACACTTCACAGCAATCTCCGCTATAAATGGTTCAAAGAACCGGTAGGGGCTTCATTTCGAGAGAACAATTAAAGTACCACTTCACTTACCACACGAATGTTTATTCTTATCTCTCTGAGTGTTCAGTAAAATTAACACTCAGCGTAAGAAGTGCCGGCTTCAGTACCTCCAGTGCTAAGCTGCCACTCCATGTTAACATAGCCGCCTCTCCTTCACATGTAAATTGTGTACACAAGTACTATTTCAAAATAAAATATCGGGAAATTTCCCCTCTAAATGTCCTGACTTCACAGTACGGGTAAAATAACAGTAGTTCTCACCCACTGTTAGATATCGCGATGTTTGTAAACAGCGAAAATTTTGAAGTATGGCATTCCTAGCCTTCAATGAAACATTTATGTCACAACTTTCGTTAAGTGACTGACTATGCAGTATAGGTAAAATACGGACAGATGTCGCATTCTGTCAGGTATAGAGATGTTTGTAAACGTCGAAAATTTCGACACATGGCATTTCTAGTCTTAAATGAAGAATAACGAAGGATCTGTTGAAAATAAAAAGAGACAAATAAGATGGATGATAGGGCTATTTACAGGACACCTTTTCAAACTGGACTGACAGATGATTTGGCTTGTTTAAGGTGCCTAGAAGAGGTTGAATCAGCCACACATATACTGTGATTGTGAGGTCATAGCTTACTTAAGATTTCGTCACCTGGGCCAGTGGAATCAAGTGACTATCATCACGCCCCCATAAATGGGGTCCTACATTTCATCCGAAGTGTAGGATTAATAAAGGGTTTATCAAAAGGGAAGCACAACAGATCAGTGATGGTCGCGGTGCAAGGGACAAACTGCTATGGTCCACCGTTACACATACCTACATTCATACATACATACATATATACAGAGACTTAAACGGAACATTTATGTCAGAACTTCCGAAAGTGTATACGTTCTGTACACCGAACCGCTTTAAGAAAAGGCTAAACGTGCGATTTAAAATTTTAAAGAGCGCATCAAGAAGAAACGTTCTATTTTTACACACCGGTCTCGTTTATTTATTGGTAGTTTATTTAACGACGCTTTCAGGGTCGGTGTGACGGCAGAGGCAAAGCTTACGGCAGCCTGGACCGTTACGATTTTAGTAGCGTCACATTTTAAGACCTCCTTTTCCTAAATGAAAATTAACTTCTGTTGATCTTTTGCTCACACTGTGACCACGGACTGTCAGTAAATTTCGTGTTATTAACCGCGACGAAGTTTTAAGAATGGTGACTGTCCGAACAGACCGCCTCTGTGGTCTAGTGGTCAGAGTTCCTAGCTACAGATGCAGAGATCCCGGGTTCGATTCCCGGCGCTATCCTTCTTTCTGAGAAGTGGTGGGTCTGGAATTGGGTCCACTCAGCCTCGTCAGGATAACTGAGGAGCTACCTGAATGGAAAAGTAAAGGCTCCCGTCTAGAAAACTGAAATTAACGGCTGTGGGGATTCGTTGCAGTGATCACGCGACACACTCTATCAGCTAAAGTTGGCACTAACTTAGCCGACAAGCGGCGGTCGCTCGGTCGGTATAGTTCGCTTGCGGACTAAAGTAACAGAGTTTGGGTTGGCGGGTGGATGACATTGACGCTTCATATTCCCAACTTCGACAGTGCCCATAATCAATTTTTGTAAGAACTGATTCTACGAGAGGCAGCGTTCTGCTCACATGCATGCTCATAGTGATTACAGCGACAAAGTGTTTTGAGATATTTGGCTCAGGGCTGTGGCATGTGAAAGGAAATAAAAGAGCAAGACACACGAGGGGATACCTCGAACACTGGCCCTGCCAACATCCCTGCGCTTTCTCTGTGACCTCTGTACAACTGTAAATGGGCGTTCCTTTTTTTTCTGCCCGAGGTAAAAGAAGAGGGATGAAGTGACAGGAGGTTGTAGAAAACTGCACAATGAGGAGCTTCATAACTTGTACTCTTCTCCAAGTATAATTAGAATNAATGAATCTTCGGGTTCCATAAAACACTGGGAAATTCTTGAGTAGCTGCAGAATTGACGGCTCCTCCAGAAGGGCTCAGCTCCGTGAGTTAGTTAGTAAGTAAGTAAGTAAGTAAGAGGTAAAAGAAAAACACACGCAACCTACATGGGCACACCAACATACTATGCACACATGCGGACATACGCGTGCTCCCGATTGCAACACGCCTTTAATTCTCGATAAGAAGGGCTTAAGCCAAGTTCCGTTTCTTTCGACTTATGCCAAAGTATATAAACATTTGTTTCCCCAGGTCTTCTAGCCACCCACAATCTACCTAATGATTTTTCTCTCCAGGCCTTCTAATGAAGTGTCAAAAGATAAATAGTGATTAGGATACGTGGGCGAGCGGAAAACAAGACGCAGGTCCGTGGCGGTCCATGCAAAACTAGTTGATGAACACTTATTATAGTGGGCCGATATAGTTGGTACAGTCCTTGCATGATTTTATTTATTTCCGGTTTACTTCACGACGCTACCAGTATATAGCGTCGAATGGCAGAGTGAATTGGCACTAACTTCTCCGACAAGTGGCAGTCGCTCGGACGGTATAGATCGCTTGCGGACTATAGGCCATGGAGTTTGTTTTATGGCAGAGTGAATAATAAATCTGAGATGTGGAAGCAAGCCGTCGCGGGAAAATTCACGATACTATCACGGTATTTGGAGGGACTGTAAAAAACCACCGAAATACCTCAGGATAATTCATTCCGAGGGCGAGATTCAAACCGGGCACCTCTCCAATATTGGGACGGTTACCGCTTGAACCAATCTGCTAAGTCGTATCGTCAAAATCCGTACGTGGTCTCGGAAACCGTGGACAGGTGAACGGCGCGAGACCTCCAGACGAAACAATCACTGCATGCACTTACCGTACTGAACCAACTTCACCGAACAACGGCCTCCAACAGGCAGAGACCGTCTGACTGTGAAATCATAAAAAGACAGTTAAGAGCAAACCTGCCGTGCAGCGCCAGACAAGCAAGTATCCCGCATACAAAGGCGTCCTTGTTAATAACGGCAACACTCGGAAAATGGCATACGTGCGTCAGTGCGTTACACATTCCAAGACGGACAGAGATAGACACTGCCATTTCATTACATACACGCCTGTCAGAAAACTGCTCAAAACAAAATTTCCGGATATTAACGGTCTCCGTACTTTACACGATACACGGCCGTGCCATAGCTCAAGCGGTTAGTCGCTGGCTTCCCACCTCGGCGGCCCGGGTTCGATCCCGTGTCTGGTCAAATGGGATTTGTGCTGGACAAAGTGGCGCTGGGGCGGATTTTCTCCGAGTACTTCGGTTTCCCTTGCCAATCTTCATTCCACCAAATTTTCCATTATCACAATCATCCGGGGCAGGTACAATAGGCCAATCAGTGGCGGCAGGGCCGAGTGGACCCAGCTGGACTCCNCCCCCCCCCACTAAGCGACTTTTTTTTTACGTGATACACCACCTTCTAGGTTGAGCCACTTGGAGAAAATTACCAAAGCTTCATTTGAGTTCCATGTGCTTTTTTATATGTTGTTTTGTGGAGTCATCAGCATCTCATATTACACAGTGTAAAATTACAATGACTGGTTAGGATCTGGAAGGAAGCAGTTGTGTTCTAAACCCAGCATTTCGTTACAAGGCCTTAAGGAAACCCACCAAAAACCCTCTGTCTAGATACGTGTCCCAGCTAGCAATAGAACAGTGGCCCTCCTGAATATAAGTGTGGACATTACCGCTTGACCAACATACTCAACACCTTTCATGTGATTGGGGGGGCACGGGAGCTTACTGGACACACTGCTGCGCCAAATTACACTATCCTCCAGCCTTCTAATTTTACTGTAATGCAACTGTTGTTTCACGGATGGAAAACACAAACACATCACCTCTCCACAAATTCATTTCGTTGCACAATATGTTAACAACAAGTGGCATCACAGTGCATGGCACTTTTCCAGCAAGAACATATTTCAGGGAACACAGCTGAGACAGTGAAGTGCATGGCTACTATCCCACAGCCTCAAGTTCAAGCCAACATGACTTCATGTGAAAACCGGGATGAATGACGTGGCTCAGGAGCAGGGTTTTATCTGAGCTTCTTCCATTTACCCTTCTATTAATTACTCCAGCATCACCTAAACGCTCACTTTCAAAGAGGAAGTGGGTTATAATAAATGTTCTGAAGGTCTTGGCTTCAGTCATTTCTATGTTCACTCCCCATGTAATCCTCTTCTCGAATTTAGGGGCACGCCGTAGCGTAATTGGTTGAGGCACTATGCTACAAGCTGGAAGGTCGCGGGTTCAAGTCACTGGTTATTTTTTCAATTGACCTAATGCTTCCAGCCGCACCATGGACCTGAGGTCGACTCAGCCTCTAACAGAAATGAGTACCAGGAATTAAGTAAATAATTTTCCTGGGGAGTAAAGCACGGCCGACGCATAAGGCTGAGACAACCTTACTGCCATCTTTCAGCCGATTGTCTAGATAATGTGGGACCCTCAACGTCTCACAACCCTATGGGCCTTCACGGTCTGTTACAGGGATAGCTTTACTTTTTTACTTTTACAGAGAGATATTTTACATGAGTGACAAAACGGATATTACATCCACTCAATGTAAGATGAGTCTCAGGAGGTATAAGTCTATGAGAAAAATAGATGGCCTGGAGTCTTATCTTCATTGATTTTTTGTTCCAGTGCTCACACCCTGAAGAAAGCAACTGCAAGGTCTGTTGAAACGCTGGAATACCCTCCACATTCGATGCAAGCGTAGTCCCAAAAGCTGAAGCTTTACTCTTACAACTTCAAATTGTGTGCTTTTGACAGGTGAGTTGGTCTTTAAGTCACTCTTCTTCTGAGCTACTTGATACTCCCACAAATGCCAATACCAGCACCACAGTTCTTGTCCCACCACATGTTTATCAACACTCAACCTTTTTTTTTTCCTTTTGAGAAAGGAAATCAGTAATGTCTTCAATAAAAACATGTACAGCGATGTATGATGCAACCAACATTCCAGGAAGTGTGCCATAACTTCAAGTCAGTGCCCACATGGGCCCCTTTCATTGGGCACATCTTCCTTGCAGACTGAAAACATGACCATAAATTTAACAAACTGTGTGACTGCCCAACTCATACTATTGCTTTATCTTACAAGCTACCATCACAACTCATTATGACCAACAAACTCCACTGGAGTGCAGTCCTATTTGGAAAGCTAACGGTCGCTTAGCTACCCAAGAAACTCCCAGTATTTTATGGAACCTGAAGATGTTAACAACAGCCCCACCCTGTCCCTACCCTAAGCCAGAATAATCCAGTCCATACCCTCCCATTCCATGAAGACCCATTTTAATATTATCTTCCAATCTACACTTAAGTCTTACAGGTAGTCTCTTTCCTTCATGGTTTCCTACCAAAATTCTGCATGCATTTCTCTTCTCTCTCACGTGTGCTACATGTTCCACCATACCAACTGTACAAATATCTGGTGAAGCTCAGTAGAACAGGGAAAAAGTATGTTTCTCACTAATCCTATGAAGGCTAACACTCATTTAAATGGTATTTATAAGTTCAGTTTGTACCTCACAGAAAACAAGCTGCATATCCACTACAAAGACGCAGGAATATTGCAGCGGTGACACCTAAGGCAGGAACCTAACAGCTTCACAACTTCCCTACACCTACAGTAAACTATAAAGTGTTTCTGTAGTCACGCAAGAATTCACAATATGTTTTGACTGCATCAAGTACATTTCCTAAGAGCACCTACATTAAATCTTACTGACTCCGCGCACTGTGTCTGGACACAACTACATTCTACATAATTCTCGAGAACTTGAAAACGCTGTAACCCCCTGCAGGGGGGGGGGGTTATGACCCACGATTCTGGGTAATAAACACAGTTTATTTTAAGAATCACATGAAACCAACATATTGAGTTCCTTTTATGTTAAAGCAGGAGGTTCAGACAGTAACCACTGTGCTTTAAAGAGTTATGAAATATTCTTCTCTCTACACTTAATACATTTTTTCCTTACAGTTGCAGATATTCCCCCCCTTTACATATTTTCAGAGCATATGAAATACCACAGCCTGGGTTCCAAAAGAAACTGTGTATAAAAATAGTACACCTACATCACACATCAAATTAATCCCTGATGATGGTGGCATACAATCTCAGGAACTCTAGATACAAACTGTTTTCACAAGACTGGAATCATCTGGCTCATTCAAATAAGAGGGTGACACTTTGAAACAATTTTTATAGAATGTTTCATTATGAAACAACACTGTTATTTCTGGCATGCTTTCAGTCACACTTTAATACTGATATGGCTCCTTAAGATATCCAAATTAGACCCATGTTAACAGGATTTTCCTTTACTCAGGATCACTTGATCGTGTACTCTGAAGCTTGGAAGACTATTTACAAATCACCCTGTAGAATATGCATATTCAGATAATATCCTCCCATAACTAAAGCTGTTTATACTCGAGAAACACTCCCTGGCCTGCAGTTTACAAATGAACTATACTGACAGAGGGGCCGCTGTTTGTCGGCAAAGTTAGTGCCAACTTTAGTGGATAGAGGGTGTCACGTGGTCAGCACAATGCATTCCCATGGCCGTTAATTTCGGTTTTCTATTTCCTTGAAATAGATCCTCAATTAACCTCACGAGGCTGAGTGGATCCCGTTCGAGACCCACTACTACTCAGAAAATCTGGTAGCGCCGGGAATCAAACCCGGGACCTCTAGATCTGTAGCCAGGAACTCTGACCACTAGACCACAGAAACGCCATATTCAAATTGAAAACCAACATTAGCGCAAATAATGAAAGAGACAGTTATCAGTACCCTGTTGTTTCCTTTTCTAGTTTACCTTAATGCTAGTATGTAACATTTTGGGCTATCTTGGGTCTGTTTTGGAACCAGTAACCAATAAATGACTTACTAACACTGGAACATGATTTGTTTAAAACTTGAAGACTTCCTGTATAACATTCATAGGGATACTACTCACAAATTATTACTCAAAATCCACCCCAAAAAAACAGTGTCCACTGATAACACTACTTAATGTGAGTGCCCTGCACAAAGAGGCAAGTGGAGACATCCCAGAGCACAGGAACTACAAAGACTTTTATTCTCCAGGGTTCATGTCAACTCCAGTACAGAGCTTGCTCCTTGTTCAGACACAAAAACTTTCATGACCAGACACACAGTCACGCTTGGATGCACAAGTGACCCAAGTCACCAGAAGAATTCTAATAAACTTATTTCAAATCTCTTACTTTCTTGGTGCGGCTATGTGGGTGCTGCTTGTAGTATCTAGATTACACAGCATGTGATAGCAGGATGACTAACTAGTGACTAATGAATGACTAACTAGAGGGGATTTCGAAGGAAGTGGAAGTGGCCTAATCAGTGTACTATCCTGGTATGCACCTGTTGGGAGCGAGCGAAGCCACTAAAACTCTTGTCAGAATGGATTGTTTGCCAGCTGAGATTCGAACCCAGAATCTCCAAATGGATGCTTTAAGTACAGAGTTATGGTATAGAATGGTAGGATTACTGCTGAACAGCAAAGGATTTGGAAGGAAGTCATCATTGCGGTTTCCTGAAGGGACTGAGGAAAATCACAAAAAAAAAAACTCAGTCAAGATAACCAGCAACTCTGCAGAGATTTGAACTTAGTACCTTCCAAATGCAAGTCTTGAATGATACTGCTGCATCAAACCTGTCCATTTTAGTCTCCTGTTACAAGCACTAGAAGAGCGATTTGTGAACTTCCTGTCATTTTTATTTTTGAATAAAGCCTCAAAAAGTTGGAGGTACTGAAATTTAAGTTTCTCACATCAATGAATATTAAGAATATGGTGTTCTGGAATGTGACACCATGTAGTCTGGTAGACTGTTAACCAGTATTTCAGAGGAACCTACTGCCTCCATCTTCAGGGTGCGAGAATGTGTATCCAAAACACGGCAACAGCAGTCTCCTCCCAAATTTTACGTACTTTGCAGAACTTGTCAGTCTATTACGAAATACACCCCATAAGATCACAATAACTCTTTCTTTTGTAATTTATGAACTTTAAACTACTCAGTCAACCTATTTCTTCAAAATTACTTCGCTCGATATCATGTAATGGTTATACTGCAACTGTTAATAGCAGATTCCATACTGCTGTAAAGTTGTCTCTGTGTTTACGAATTAAGCACTATGCTACGAAGGCAGTGTGTGGGGGAGTGGATGTATAGATCCACTTGGCACCTTGGCACTAGTTGGAGGTGAGCTGCCAGCTTCACGACCCAGCCGCTTTACCCGCGGGAAAGAGCCCCCCAGTACCCGTTGTATAGGAGGTTGGTTGTACCCCAGAGCCAGTGTGGGCGACATGGAGGAGAGAAAATTCTTCACCATATGGGACTCGAACTCCTACCCCTCATTCATCCAGCCCGTAGCCAGTTGCTATACTGACTGAGCTATACCGCCATACTGCTGTACCAATTCCATATTTCTTATTACAATCAGATCCGGCATTATAATTTTCATAAACCATACACTCTGCATGTTTCGGTGCAACACCATTGTCACTGCCAGTATAACACACCTATGCAAGCCACTGCATTTACATCAATTTTTCAAATTGCAGACTGACATACAAGCACAATGTCTTCCTACAATTACATCATAATAATTATTGCGCAAGATCAGAGGCTCTCACAGCAGTAACTACTACATTACCATTAGCATCACATCAAATTAGTCCCTTGCTTCCATCTTCAGGGTATGAATGAATGAATTAATGAATGTATAAGGGGTGGGCCTTCTTAGCCCTTGCACCGCAACCTACAGTGATCTACTGTGCTTCCCCTTTTGATTATCCCCTCAGCAATCCTGTGCTTCGAATGAAGCACATGATTTTGTAGCTGGGGGCGTCAAAATAGTCACTTGGTTCCATAAAGTATTGACCCAAGTGACATAATCTTAAATAAGCTAAGGCCTCACATTCACACAGAATATGTCTGGCTGTTTCATTTTCTTGACACCTCTCACAAGTGGGACTATTACTTAGTCCCAGTTTGAAGAGGTGTCCTTTAAGGTGACGGTGTCCTGTAAGTAGTCCCACCACCCAATCTTCAGGATAAGTTACTTTCTAAATACTAAGACAGCACACATTACAGAAAAGTTCATGTTTGACGCTACACTACTTTTTGTACCAAACCCCGGAAGTGCTGTCATGCAGATGTAAGACATAAACCAGCCAACCACAGAGAACAAAGGTCAGTGTTGTACTCACCCTGCCCCAAGATGCTGGTGCCATTAGCTTCCTCTTTCCACAGAGCATAACAGAAGTTGGACGCTTTCTTGCATTTCTCTTGCTGCTCTGGAGCACTACCCTGCACCAAACAGAGAACAGACAATCTCAGACAACACACTTGGTCCAAGATTTTAGTTTCCCATGGTGCTGCCTATGAAGGGTACTTGTGATCTGGGATGTGATGTCATGGAGCATGGCAGACAGGTACCAACGTTTCGAACGAATAAACTGCTTCGAACAGCTTTCCGTTTGGCCAGCTCACTCCTCATCTCGTTAAGTTAAAATTCATCACACAAAAACTAATTTCCTCCATAGTGGTTAAGGCACTATGCTACAAGTCGGAAAGTCGCGGGTTCAAATACCAATGAGGTCACTGGATTTTTTCAATCGACCTAATCCTTCCAGCCACACTATGGCCCTGGAGTTCACTCAGCCTCTAACAGAAATGAGTACCAGGAATTAAAATAAATAATTTTGCTGGGGAGTAAAGCGCGGCCGGCGCGTAAGGCTGACCTTACCGCCATCTTTGAGCCAATTGTCTAGATAATGTGGGACCCTCAATGTCTCACAACCCTATGGGCCTTCATGGCCTTCATGATAGCTTTACTTTTTTTACTTTTTACATGGTGCTGACTATGAAGGGTACTGTCCTCTGGGATTTGAGACCATTTAGTCTGGTACATGGGTACTGACATTTCGGAGGAACATACTGCTTCCAAATGTTCTCCGATTGTCTAGCATACTCTTTGTTTAGTAAAGTGAAAATTACCAAACAAAAACAAATTTTCCCATTAAATTAATGACAACAGTTTTATACACTGTCACCTGATACATTTGAAAATAAAAATAGAAGAACCTAAATACTACACATAAACACACATTCCCTGCTACACTAAAATAAACAGCAATTAATTTTAAAATAGAAGATATTAATTAAAACAATATGACAAGAAGGACTTGAGGTTGTCAGACGGAACTCTTCTCAAACATACGGTAAGATAAACAATCTGTGATAAGACACTGCACATGCTTTCTCATATATGATCAACCTTGATTATATTGCGTTTGAAATGAAATTGACTACTGTTGCTTAATGCCGAACAAGGAACTCCACCTGACCAGCGAACCAAGTTCTGAGATCATTAAGAAGTCATATTTTGGCACCTAGTGCATGAGCTGTTGTTTTCCTGAAGACAACAAACACTAAGCAGTTTTATTTGAATGGACGGTCACCACTGATTACTGAAATTCAGTCAAAATCTTCATAGCCACTTCCCAGAAAACAGCCCATTTAATTTCAGGGGTCCATCTGAAGGGCTCTTAATTTTGGGGCTGGAATGTTCACATTCACCAGGAATTGCCTTTACATACTTACTTACTCATGGAGCTGAGACCTTCTTGAGGAGCTGCCAATTCTGCAGCAACTCAAGAATTCCCCAGCATTTTATGGAACCCGAAGGTTCATCACCGTGTTCACAAGAGCCCTCCACTGGTCCCTATCATGAGCCAGATCTATCCAATCCATACCATCCCATCCTATCTCTCTACGATCCATTCTAATATTGTCCACCCACCTATGTCTTGGTCTTCCCTGTGGTCTCTTTCTTTCTGGCTTTCCCACCAATATCCTATACGCATTCGTCTCCCCATTCGGGCTACATGACCTGCCCACCTCACCCTCCTTGACTTGATCATTCTAATTATACTTGGAGAAGAGTACAAGTTATGAAGCTCCTCATTATGCAGTTTTCTCCAACCTCCTGTCACTTCATCTCTCTTCGGTCCAAATATTCTCCTCAACACCCTGTTCTCAAACATCCTCAGCCCTATGATCAATAAATTCTTGACGAATAACATTTATCCAACTCTTCATGTGCTACCAGTAAAGGAGAGCACACAAAACACATATACAGAGCATACCAAAAACCACTCTTTTGTAATCAGAGGGGCTTAGGGGCTTAAAATATGTAAATACATCAATATCAGTTCTTCTCACCATCACAATATTTTCTCGTGTACATTACACACAGGAGAAAGTAAAGAGGTGCAAAAGTGAAGAGAAATAATGATAACCAAGATTCCAATGTTAGGCTTGGCATGTTTCCTTTGTTGTGAAAATTCATTACTATACTGAAAAAATGGGCACTGTAACATGAAACTTTGCCGGTCACGGTAGCCGAGCGGTCTAAGGCATGTACTGTCTTCGCTCGCCTGGAAACCGGGATCGTGGGTTCGAATCCCACTCAGGGCATGGATGTTTAGTTTGTGTGTGTGTGTGTGTGTGTGT
>NW_019727414.1:185393-185566 GCF_002891405.2 Cryptotermes secundus | reverse complement strand
ACTGTCTTCGCTCGCTCCGAAACCGGGATCGTGGGTTCGGATCTGTGTCCTGTGAGGTATGAACTGAATTCTTATATATTATTCTTATACACTGCCGGTCACAGTAGCCGAGCGGTCTAAGGCATGTACTGTCTTCGCTCGCTCGGAAGCCGGGATCGTGGGTTCGGATCTGT
>NW_019727414.1:82719-185171 GCF_002891405.2 Cryptotermes secundus | reverse complement strand
CACACACACACACAAACGAAACTTTATTAGCAAATTGCTCCTGAACCAATCAGCTGGTGCATGTGAAGAGCTCATCATCCTTCTACTCTCCCTCATTCTCCCTTCCTTCCTTCCTGTTACTTTCCCTCTCTTCCTCCTCCTCCTCCTCCTCCTCCCCCTTTCTCTTCCATGACATATCCCAAACAACTGCGTTTTCAAGGTTTGAAAGGGATATGCCACCTATCATACATTCCAGCCTTCCATCTCACCCATTCAAAGTATTTGCTTGTAACAGATGAATGTCGACAAAAGTCAGTTTATTTATAACATGCCACAGAACACACAACTTTTCTGTCATACTGTAACAATACGGGTGTAGACCCTTCCCATGCTACAGTACTGCCATATGATAATTACCTGTACATCAGCAGCCCCATAGTCCTCCGAGCTCTCATCATCGTCTGCATTGTGGATCGACAGATGCTCCACTGTCTTGTACATGTATGCACACACTCGTGTGTTGTCCGACAACTGTGATCCTGTACATCAGACATAAACCCCTCCATCCATCACACAAATTCACATTCAAAGTAACCCTAAAACTGATCTACATCATTGCAGCCAATACTGTGACATACTTCGCTGACAGTAATACAATGTCGTGCTTCATAAACCATATATAATTGTAGGTAACGTACAATTACACCGCCCCCTACCCACTAAGGGTTAAAAATCACAGTCTCCTAGTTGTCATGCGTGATTGAAAAAAAGTGTGTGCTGCTGATTAATTTCCCAAGCAGGGAAAATAATCTTGACTTTGAGGAGTTGGTTTTACGAATTCTGACAATCTAACTGCATCACTTCTAGCAACGAGGGAATTTTGTACAACATCTAGAGATGTTAAGATCAACCACACTGCTAAGTTATAACAACTAAAGTCTCATTTAAACTTGATATTTCCCTGTTGTTAGGACTCACTCATATGTGTTTAGGACAAACTGCACAGAAATTGGCCCTTTAATGGACCTTCCCCTANTAAAGTCTCATTTAAACTTGATATTTCCCTGTTGTTAGGACTCACTGCACAGAAATTGGCCCTTTAATGGACCTTCCCCTGGAGCAAAACAACTGGTAGAAATAACACCAAGTGAAACACTAGGAGAGAGAAAAAAGTCAGGAGAAACAGAGTTAAGATAATAGTAACCTTTCAAAGGGCCACTTTACAAGGGTAGGTAGGCAAAGCACTAACAGGGGAGACAGCACGTTCCTCCAAAACAGTGGAAATACCTGCCAGATTATAGGGCCATACATCCAAAAAACAGCAATCTTCAACAATTACTAGCCTCCATTTTGCATATCTGATTACCAACAACGTTCTTCCCCTAGAACAGTAGAAAACACAACTGCACTTGTTGTATTCAAAGAGATTACCTTGAGCATGATTAGCTATGGCCAGTATGAACACCAGGAGGGAGGTGTCCATCCTATGTGCAAGTGCTTCAGTCTTCTTGTTGCATATTACTAAGGTGCAAAGTAGACCTCCTAATGCTAGAGGTCAGAGGTCACTTGGTGAATAGTGTTCAGCCTGAAATCATAAGAGATGCCCTAGCTACATGGTCAATCATTCAAAATTGATGCTGTACTTCTAAGACCACTATCACCATTAACATCATCATGAATGATGACTATTCACTCATCAAGGTAACCAATACAGTATGCCTCTGCATTACAGAAGGAATGTGTTCTTGGAAACGTGTCCATATCATGAAAATCTGTAATGCGAACCCTACTTTTTGAATGACTGCAATGTTATGGAGGCATATCTCTACTGACATAGTGGTAACAAAAACACATTTTCTTTATGTAAATAATATGGGGATAGCAACCATGTCATGAGCCATTCCACTTGCATCACTGACATGTGTGCATATGCAATCAAAATTTATTTAAAACTAATTACTTCTTAAAACAGATAGACTGAATTTGATTTGGTTCATCCTGGTCCGTCATACTGGCAATATTACAAAAGGTTAATCAACTCCATAAACTTCAACTGATAAAATGTTTTTTTATTTCCTTTTTAATCTCTCATCCTTGACATGTTTCGGTCTCATAGGCCATCTTCAGATGGATATATCAATATGGGCAGAAACTACTATTACAATGTTTTTGGTCAATATCAAAACATCCACACAATATCATCACAATAACAACGCAGTGTGGTCCGAACAACAGGAGACACTAAAGAGTGCTATTCATCAAACAGAGGAACCACAAGATAGTAGACTCTCAACTTTCTTCAAAGAGAGTGCGCAATATAAAGGACATGAACCAAAATGGTTCTAAAAATTTTAACAAAATCTTTTTTAAACCACCCTTGTAATATGCACCCTTCTGAACTTTAGTAACTGAAGTACTCGGTGGAAATAGGTTAACATTCTGTCTGGTACCAATATTATGTACCTCCATATTTCTTGTAAACAGATGTATGTTATTTATAGTATGTTGCATCAAGGAATATATGTATTGAGAACACAAAGGTAGAATTTTCATTTCTTTAAAAGAGTCTCTACATGAATCTCTTTTCTTTAATCCCATCATAATCCTTATAACTTTCTTGTGGATCATAAAAAGTTTTGTCATGTATGAATAACTGCCCCAGAAGATAATTCCATATGTCATCACAGAATGTATATAAGCAAACTAATCATTCTTAAGCTACTAAATGATATCACAGGCTTAAGTGTTCTCATGATAAAGCAAGACGAACTCAATTTAGTAACAAGGCAATCAATATGATTCTTCCAACACAGCCTGTTATCAATATTTAGGCCTAAAAATTTGATACACTCTAAGTTAGTCGGTAAATTTTGATCAATATTATTATGCATATTATGATCCTCATAGTTCATTTAAGTGAACTGGAGAGTGTGGGTTTTATGAATATTTAATTTTAACAGATTGGTTCTGAACCATGTATTAATACTGCAAAATATTCTGGTCATGGTTGATTTGTAGTCGGCGTATTCCGGATTAGTCACTATTACACTTGTATCGTCTGCATATAAGAATATGTTTGTTCCATTAATTGAAACCTTAGTTATGTCATTTATATACAAGAGGAAAATGAGTGGGCCAAGAATTGAACCTTGGGGTACACCAAATTTTACTTCTGCCCAACTAGACGAGCTATTAAATAGAACTGTTAGAGCCAAGGGTTACTCTTTGATATCTTCCATTCAAGTAAGATTTAATTAAGGCACCAAACTTGCCAGTTATTCCATAAAACTCTAATTTTCTGATAAGTATATCATGACTGACACAATCAAAGGCTTTGTGTAAGTCACAAAATATTCCTCCAACAAACTGTTTATTATTCATTGCTTTTAGTATTTCCTCTACCGATTTTAAGGGTGCTTTTTCTGTATATGAATTAGGTCTAAAATGATAATGATTATTATTTTTTCCCTTTTTTATTGTATTTTATTGTATTTTTATTTTAACACTGTATCCAATCTATTGTACAGCAGTTCAATAGTGTATGTTTGTTGATATGTGTTTGCCTGATGATGGCCGTTAGTGGCAGAAACACATAGTGAAGCCCTGATTTTTTCTATTTGTTGTGTTTTGACGGTCTATAAAAGAGTTGCATATTGATTATTGTCCAATATATGATTACTGTCTATATGTTCATACAATTTATTATATATAACCCTTTCAACATCTCAGAAAATGCTGACAACAATGAAATATGCCTATAGTTGGCTGGTTCATATTTATTGCCACTTTTGAAAATTGGCTTAACCACCGCAAATTTCAATCTGTCTGGAAACGTTCCCTGGGCAAGGGATTGATTACAAATGTAAGTTATATGTAAGGAAAATACGTGTACTCCAAGACAGTTATCTCTGTACATACTCCAAACTGGAGAACCCCTTTCCTGTCTTGTTAACCATCTGGAACCACAACATAATTTTTCCTCTAACAATGCGTCATCACGCAAGTTGACCTGGCATTTCGGAAGTGCCCAGATTGAATCTCAGATGGTACACTAATTAATCTCAGCAATAGTTTTCATGGTTTTTGTCACCTCCTCAAGATAAACGCTGATACAGTCCCTTCAATTGTGCCACGGCTATTTCTTTGCATATCGAATCCAATTAATTACTCACGAATAATCCTAACATTTAATACTATATAGCTTCCAGTATTGACAGCATCATTAAATGAACCATAAATAAAGAAACAGTTGTACTGACTAGTATCACATAACAATGTATTACATCCCTGCAGCATATCAAACTGGAGGACATGTAAAATTAGGCTCTCTTCCTGAACAGTGCATGCATCCAGATGCAAAACCTCTTCTACCATCCGTACAGCAAGCCTCAATGATGTTGCACATGTTAAGTCTGGCCACATCCCAGTAACCACTGGTTCCTGAAGTGAAAACCAAATGACTGTTGCTTTGCAGCAGAATGACTGCTCTATGAGTAACGCTATGGTCCATGAGGTTCCTAAACTGCCTAGACTGTTCACAATTCAAGAAATATCCCATTACATCCATTATTGTTGGAAACACCAACGCATGCCCTATCTTTGGGAGCAAATGGAATCCAGCCACATCTTTCACACTTGTCAGGTGGGCACAAAGCATTACAAAAAATAGAAATCAACATACCAAAAAAAAAAATGGTAATTGAAAAGGTTGGCCCCCCAATTTTCAATCAATTTGACTTAGAAGACACAGCCACCTAATATAAAATTTCTTTCTGTGGTTTGGTTCTAATTTTCTGTTAAACAAATGGTCTAGCCAAGCTAACATACCCATATGAACATACAGAACATCAACACTTACTGTTCTGTCATCATGTATGTAAGCAAGTGGTCATGACCAGGAGCAAAAGATGGCCACATTGAAAGGGTACCTCTAGACAGCAGCACCATTTAATGTATACTGCTGTTCTATCAAGTCCTGTACTTTAGTACAAATCTGGCTGTTTGCTGAGAACTTTTAAAGTTCACAATGAGTATATTTTCTGAAATAATAATTTCAGAGTATCCCTCAAGGGCTGTAATGTGCAAGGGTGGACCACAGTCAAATGAGTATGGTGGGGCCATGTGTGATGTTGATAACTGCAGCAATTTCCAATTGGAATTCTGAGGGGTTTCATGCTAGTCTTACATACCAAACCCACATTTACAATGCTCTACACTCCTCTATCTCAAGTCTGGTTGCCAGATTATCATAAAAGAATTTTATAATGCATAAAGAGATTTATGTCTGTGTCTGTATCTGTATCTTTATCTCAATTCTATAGATCCTTACTGGCTACCAAAGCCATTAGATATAGAACATTACTTCTAAACACAGAACTAGTCACCTTCCAACAAAATTCATAAAAGGAACAACAATTATAAATAATTCACTGACATAATGTCAAGTCATGTAGGACTCATCAACTTGAGTAATAGCTGATTGAGACTATAGCTTAAATATATAAACAAATATCAGATTATAATCAATTAATTTATACAATGTATTATATAAACAGCATTATAAATGGTTTCGCTTCTTTGAAATTGCTGAATCCATAATCAATATCACATGCTCTGGCACCAGATGATACAAGACTGGTCAGTGCGAATATACATTAATAATATGAGACTTTACATTCCCTTTACCATGATCCATGTATTATATCCTGCACCAAATTTTGACTAGATATAATACATACAGCATGTCCAAGCTCCCAACAGTTCTCCAGTGCATTAGTTGATGATATGTGAGGTACTGTTGTCTTACCACGTTAACTGTTCAAAATTGTATTCTTCAGGAAAAGAAAAACAAAGCTCCCTAAGAATTTGTTTCTTTAGGCTGAAGTTCGATTCTCTGTTGTGACAAATGCCATTCTGAGATTACTGATGGTCTTCCTCAATTCCTTCACTCAAATGCTGGGACAGTACTGGAGTTTTAATTTTCACATTTCTTCATGTAAAACTGTAATTCCCTGGATAATTATCCAACGGTCAGAATTCTAAACAGGAAAATAGTAAATGGCATATAATTATTAAACTCTCAAGGCAATTTATCTGAACTGTACAACAGGTGCCATATTTTCATTCCCCACCATTGCAAGCAGCATAATTCCATCCCCAGAAAATTAATCTACGTAAAGTCTTACATGCACTGTGCCACAACAGATTAAAATCTCATTCACTGTGAAATGGATTGAATTGGTTACTCTGTTGGGGAATTTATGTTGTCTTAAATTTTTAATATAGTTTTATATGGTATGTTGGACATGTACACAATTTGTGTAGTTAAATATTATAGTACTGTTGACTTTTATACAAATAATTTGACTTGTTCTATATCTGGAGGCTGTATTGCAAAATGTGGATTTCTGGAAGCAATAAAAATATGAATACAGTACCTCGGCCAACAAAATGTTTAACTGAAATCCATTACAACATACAAGTAACTGTGGCAAAGGGGTGGAATGAAATCCTGTCATGAGAGCGTACGTGAAGAAACGCCGATTTAAAAACGTACACACAGAGAATGTGGTGATGTGACAACATATTCAATTCACTGACATAAATCAAATTACGCTTAGCAGGCCTATACTGTGACAGCTCCGCAACTACAGTACGTACTTCTATGTATAGGCCTAAGAAACACAAGATATTCGACAGACTTAACAATGCTAAACCTAAACACATTTGAAAATAATGCACTTGTAAGGTAAACTCGCCATACAGCTATATTTTTCTGGGTTGTTACTACAAGGAACAAGCTAAACCGCCGTGAAATGGCATGCTGTTGATTAATTTACTGAATACGGCAAGCCTACATACCAAGAAGTAGGCTATCGCACGCAGGTTTCAAATTTTCCTGCGAAAGAACAATACAAGATACAGGTTCAAAATAACCGACTGTCAAGCAAAGATCGTTCACAACTTATAAGACGGCCCTTTCAGTGCATTTATTTCATTCTTAACTAAAATGATCACAAAAGAAGCCAACTTACTACACGAATTGTTACAGTAGTTGCATGGTCTTGACACACAAAAGTTAACTGCGAGAACTGCACTCGCGCGATCAAAACATTTAAAGTGAAACGACCGCACAAAAAAAATGAACTTGAATACCTATTCCCACCACAACACACAACAACAGACCTATAAACGACGAAACTCCTTGCATCCACTACCGAGACCTGTCGAATCGAATCCCACCCCCTTAACGAGATGAAATGAACGCTTCCACAGCACGGAGCCGTCGGACAGGTCACGTGATGTCTGCATTGGTCGGCGCCGCTGCCTTTTGCAACTGATCACTTCGTTTGTTTCAATAGTAGGCGTGAAATAAAGAAGGCAGTGGAACAAATGTCATGATCAAGGTGCAATAATAAAAAGTAGCATGGCAAATTCCACCAACATATTAAAACAAATATACCTACTGAGTAATCGAATTCGCGGAGCAGAGTCCTTGAGAAAACCTTGAGAAGCTAATGATGACCATATACTCCGCCTTCTATACAAGTCGGGCATTGCTCCCAGATGAGAACCCACAATAATTACATCTCATTTTGTGTTAACTATCCAGAACATGGAAGAACCCCACACCAATAAGATGTTAACATTTGAAATGCTTAAATGAAGCATTAGGTCACATTTCCCCAGATAAATACGGTAATTAGTAAAAAATATTAGCCTGTCCAGGAGTTATGCCAAATGTTTAACCCTCAAATTACAATAGGAAAATAGTAATCTGTATTACTGAATGAAGTACAGTTGTATATTTAGCTTATATGGCTTATAAGTAAAATCGTCTCATTCATACAACATTTTTGATGGTTGTACAACAAACCACAATGTGGAACTTAAAATTTCTTAATTCTCTACACTAGGAACACCAATTTTTGCTTGCCTGATCTTGCCAGCAAGTGTTGCTTGGATCTACCCTTGCAATCAACTATACTTTCTGCTGTTCTCACGATCATGTCACTTTCTTTTTGACCATTTACCACACTGCATCCAGTTTGGTCCTCAATTTCTTTACATTATTTTGTGAGAATTGTAAACTGACAGAAAATCGCTTTCCTTTTCAGGGTTTTGAAGTATATAAAAATATCAGCATCCTAACACGAAAAACATTGCTAAAATTTATCAGAATGTAGCTGAGGTATAAAAGAGTCCCCACTGGTAATTCAAGGGTAACGGAATTTGCCACTTCAAAATTTATTCTGAACTGGAACATGCCATGCTACCTTATCTTTGATGGCTCACGATGAACTTCCAACACACAGATACTTATTAATGTTGCCTGTGCAACACTTCTCATTAGACCTTAATCCTAACATTCACTTAAAATTCATACAGGTGCAACTATTATCAGCAGTTCTTCAAGTTCCAACTTTATAACAGTAAGCCAGGAGTGTAGGCTAATTTTAAAAGAAAACCATTTTATCTTGGGTGTTGAACACCAGGGTCATCCCACCTAAAGAATATATAAATTAGAGTACTTACCTTTTTAAATGGACTTAGCAGTTCAAAACCCATTATGTCAGATCATAATACAACAGTTAAACTTTGATGATAAAGGACAAAACAGAATGCAAGCATAAGTAACAATTTTTCTTGTTCATTTATTTACCAATTCATTATTAATGTAACAGTTTATGTCAAATTGCAGGATGTCACTAATAGGGAAAGGTATATAAGTAACCATAGTCTGCTTAAAAAGTTACTATGAAAACCTCAATTAGGACAGCTGTTCCCTGGATGAAGATTTGAATCCAGGACCTCCACCATATGGAGTGCTAACCTATAAACTGCATCATTCAGCTTCTGTATGAGACTTATGATCAGTAACAGAAGCTGCATTATAGCAGTCAGCTTGGTTTCAGTAATTCTGTTCGCTCAAGCAAGCATTTCTTATAATGACAGCTCTTTCAACACTGACACCAAAACAAGCAACTGCAAGAATAAGCTTATTGCTTCACTGGCTTAGATAAGTACTGACTTTGGTAAGATACTATTTAATTATGGAATATGAGTGCATTTCTTTTATTTGTTACAAATCTATAAACATTTCTTTATAAGTATTTATAAAAGTCAGGCAAGAGCATGAAATGGACCTAATTCATGATATCCAGAAAGACCACTTTGAACAAGAAAATTTCGAGTTTTGCTCCATGCCCAATTCCATTAAGGAACTGAAGAAGTGTGTCTGTGTCTCCTTGCTTGCTGTTAGTGCACAAAGAAATAATATGAGAAAATTATTTACATTGGCACATGAAATCTTGTAATGTTTACAATGTACTGTAAGCTGCGATGTGATGCTATGTAGCCTGGTACATGTTCGCTGATCTTTCAAAGCAACATACTGCCTCTTTCTTGAGGGTGAAAGAGCAAACAACACTCTGGTTGTTGCCTGCTCAGCTTAATTTTCAGTTCTAATGACGAAGACAATGTGTTCCCTTGAAAAGTTAGCAAACTTCTACCAGACTACACAACTTCACATTCAATCAGATCTTCATAATCACCACTGTGAAACCCTCAAATCCAACTTGTCATGATTAATTTTATTTCAGGAATGTGTCTTATCACCCTTAAAGGAAATACTGACAACTCAAATAACGCTAAGAAAAGGAAAACATTATTCTAAACTGTTGGAAGTAAATTCCATGCACTGGATATAAAAAGAAAATCTTAAACATGGCACAGTAATCATAAAACAGAGCCTGTGGGAATACACTATATATGACAAAATAAATGATATTAATTATGGCCTAATTCATAAAAGTACAAAGTACACAAGCTATGGCAGTAAACAGCTTAGGTTACTGTGTTGGAAAGACATCCTGTGAGACATCCTGTGATTTGTAATTTCATTGTAACAAATACACACTTTGTCATCATTTGGAATTGAGATGGACAGTTGCACTACTGAAAACCATCGCATGGCAGTATAAAGACTTTTCTCACAATTCTACTTGATGCTGCCATATGGCCACCAAATGGAGCACTAACAAAAGTTTCTTCAAAACATAGTAAAAACATATATCCGTATTTTAAGCTCAGGGACTGAGAAGGTTATGGAAGGGTAATACGAAAATGAATCCTTGGTGGGGGGGGGGGGTAGACTTGTTATTGAACTTTCAAAAAATAAATTTCAAAAACATACAAGTATTATTAAAAATCCTTTTCCTTTGTTCATTTACTAGAAACATAAGGAAGAACTGTGTCTTCTGGGAAGTGAGAGTATGTAGTCTGGTACACCATTAGCAATATTTCTGAAGAGCCTGCTGCCTCCATCTTCAGGACAGAAGAATAAGCCACATGTGGAAAAAATGGTACAGATATACAAAGACATGAAACTGGGGTGGGGGCCTGGCAAACTAAGAGGAGTAACCACAGGTAAAGTTGGTAAAACTGTCCCTGTACTTAAATAATTAAGCACTATGCCATGAAGGCGTATGGGGGAGTGGATGTATAGATCCACATTTTCTTGACCTCAGCACTAGCTGGAGTTTAGTGGACAGTTTCACGTCCCGGCCGCTTTACCCCCTGGTAAAGAGCCCCCAGTATCCATTGGATAGGAGGCTGGGTGGACCATAGAGCTGGTCTGGACAACTTGGAGATGAGAAAATTCTTGACCATACTGGGACTCGAACTCTGAAACCCCCTGGCTATCCAGTACATACTCGTAGATAATTGCCATACCGACTACCCTATCCCAGCTTCTAGGAGTAAGAACAACAGGTAAAAATCATTTGCCCTTTAAAGGGCCGTTTTCTAAGGACAGAGTGAATGGGAGTAAAGATTAGGCACTAACAGAGGTTAAGTCAAAGGGCAGGGCAGGGGAGAAAAGGGAAAGAGTAGCGGAGAGAAAATACAACGACACACTCTCCATTGTCAGATATAAACGAGACCCCTTCTAGGCCAGTAAAAGATGTACACTGCAAATATTCCCACTTTTAAGGATTACTGTCAAATTTATAGTAACGCTGGTAGTGACACGCATTTGGAAAGTATTAACATGTTTGCATTAGCAAATTATTACCAAACATCTGAAATCATGAGGGTTACTGTCTGCTACAATGTGACACCATGTGAATGGGTAGAAAGTTACCAACATTTAGGAGGAACTCGCTGCCTCCATCTTGCATCCTCAAGTGGTAGAAATTATAAAAACTCATCTGAAAAGAGGGTACTTTTTACCATTTGACAATGGTGATGCAGTGAAAAATAATCTACAATGAATATGGAGCACCACAAAAACCTAAGACCACATGTACTTTCCAAGAGTTTTAACCACAAACAATCTGTATGCATTTTATGTCTGCACTTGCAGAAATTATTTATCTCATAATAGTCATTATACACAGCATTACATTGTGTTATATCTACTAATTTTGATCAAATAGAATTTGTATGCCTTGCACTGGTCACTGGGCCAGCAGAAGACAAATGCTTTGTACTGATGTCCTAAATGTGTCACAAGCATTAGGTTTTTGGAGGGTGACACACCAAAATGTATGACAAAGCCCACAGCCGTGAGAAAGAGCATATCTGTACCACTGTCCCTGCCAGTGTCACCATTCTCAGGGCTACAGAGTTCTGAAGACTTACAAACTAATTCGTACTTCGTCATTACTCATGATACAACTAAATATTCTGGTGAAACTACAGTTACTTGTACCAAATGATTCACAGAGTGCAGAGATTACTACTCAGTGGTTGCTTTTCACACTGGAAGCACAAATTTCATGCAATATAAGAGGATTCACCCACTTCATTAGCTGCAAAAAACGGAGTGTATAAGCTTTGTAACGAAGATCATAACAATGTTTGATCAAGAGATCCACCATTTTCAGTCTTGGAACCACAACAGGCAAGAAGTGGAACAATTACACTGATGTAAGCAGGCTGAAGCAAGCTTATGAAAGGTTACATTTTCATAGTACAATACTGGTTCTAAGGATCTGACAACACTGTTTCATATGAGAGTTTTAACCGTATCCATGAATACACAGTACAAAATAAAGTGATGGTGACATATGCATAAAAAGCCTTAGTTCAAAGGACCATCATGCTAAACTGCTGTAAAATACAATTCTGAAATAAAGATTTGAAAGAAATTCATAATCCTAATTAACAGGTAACTGAATTGAAATTTTTGAAGAAGCTGGAATTCAACATTTGTTAATGAAGTTAGAACTGTAATTATTACAATGGTTTGGACACATAAGAAGAATGGATAGAACAAAAATACAGAGGATACTAGAATTAAAATTTAAAGGAAAGAGATGTATGGGATAACCATGGATACGACAGTTTGACCATGAACTAGTACATACCAAGAAGAGAGTGCGGAGCTGGCAAGAAATAAAGAAAAAAGTCTATGGGACTACCGAAGAGATCACAGACTACCAATGCACATAAAACAGGAGTGATGTTATACTAGGACTTCAGAACTTGGCAACAAAATTTAATATACTAGAACCACCATTTACTCTTCCTTAATTTAAAATTTTCCCCTCATTTAACATTAAATTTCAATCATCCAAGTCAATAATTTTATTGTTAAATTTCCTCCATATCAAGGAGGATGAGGTGGGCAGGGCATGTAGCATGAATGGGAGAGACGATGAATGCATATAGGATATTGGTGGGAAAGCCAGAAGGAAAGAGACTACTGGGAAGACCAAGGCATATGTGGATGGACAATATTATAATGGACCTTTCGCTTAGTGGGGGGTGGAGTCCAACTGGGTCCACTCGGCACAGCAGCCACTCATTGGCCTATTGTAGCCTGCCCCAGATGATTATGATGATGGAGAATTTGGTGGAATGAAGATTGGCAGGGTAAACTGAAGTACTTGGAGAGAACCCGCCCCGGCGCCACTTTGTCCACCATAAATCCCACTTGACCAGACCCGGGATCAAACCTGCGCCATTGCGGTGGGAAGCCAGCGACTAACCACTTGAGCTACAGCATGGCCTATTTAAACATTATGTTGAGGATCTTAAAGGTAGGAAATTTATTACTGACATTTATGACTCAGAATCACTGAAACTGAATGTCAAACAAGGAGAACCTTAAATCAAGGAACATTAAATAGGAGTTCTATTATATATTCAGGATGTTTTCAGGAGAATAAATAATACTGTTGCATATCCACAGCTGGCATAAGGACTGTCTGATGCAAAGTTCAACAGAAGGCATAACAAACAACACTATACAATTACTATGAAAATGGAGATTTCTGTTGTATTTATTCAATCTGAAATGAGGATCTATACAATTCATTATAAAGTTCTCACCTCTATTAATGTAACTACAAAATACCAAATGTCATAGTTCAATTGTTGCCACACATGCTTCATATTTCAGTTCAAATTTCAGGGAGAGAAGCTATCATAAATGAGGTTCTCTGTGACTTCTCTCAGTCCCTCCAGATAAATACCTGGGTAGTTCTTGAATTATGCCACACCCAGTTCCTTCCAAATCCTTTCCAATTCACTATTCACTAGTCACCTCAATATTCAACACTGTATAATATTAGTGAACTGAAGGCATCATTAAATGAATGATCAATAAATAAAAATATATACCTAACTCGGAGGAAACTGTTAACATTTATATAGTGAATACATGGGAGTCAGATTCATGTCTGAAAATGGCAAGAGATGGGACATGAAACCCAGTCGCTGAAGTGGGTGCATCCCCTAGTCCATGCTGGATGTGATGGCACACTGGAATGGTGCATCTCACTGCACATATGCAGAAATGTAGGCAATCAATTTATTAACGACATGACAGACAGATGGCAGCAACGCAACTCTGAATCCATGTAACAACAATAAAATTCATATCAATTCTGGAATGTCCTACTTAAGTTATATCACAACTTACTTCATGGTTCTCAGAGATTGCAAACTACCAATTATTGTCTTCTGGGATGTATTGCCCTGCAGTGTCGCAGAGGACCCTGTTGTCCTCATCTTCAGGACAGAAGACAGAAGATGCAGGATCCTGTGGAACAATGATGATAAACCAGACTACGTCATCACATCCCAGAAGACAGCAGTCTTCATACGTCACTGCAGTGGGAACCCTGAATATTGAGTTCACACAATTAATTTATGGCCAAATCATAACGCTTATTCATTAAAAGGTCAGGTCATGTGGGATTTGCAGCAGACAAAATTGCACTGGGGTGGGTTTTCTCTGAGCATTCTGGTTACCCTTGCATATTCTAATTCCACTAACTGTTCCACATTCATTAACATCCTATCATTGATGCTATATTGTCTATATACTGTCATAATCATTAAATAACATACTTAAAAGGATTCTTAAATTTGTGAGCTGAATTCTAATATAATAACTTCATAGCTACACAATTTGAAATACAAAAAATAAATATATATAAATAAACTGCTTTAAAGTTTTGTGAAGAACTGAAACTGCATATAACCTTCTGGATTACAAAAGTTTAATTAATTCCATTCAGTGTGACTGATGAAGTTTTTTGCTTTTTAATCTTTTATCCTTTACATGTTTCAGTCCTACGGGTCATCTTCAGTCTGCAGGACAGAAACATGTAAAAGATAAAAGATTAAAAAGGAAAAAACTTCATCAGTCACACTGAACGGAATTAATTAACTTTTGTAATATAATTGGTGTGATGGACCAGAATGAAACAAATCAAACCTTTTGGATTTTTTCAATTGACCTAATCCTTCCAGCTATACTATGGCCCTGGGGTCAACTCCACCTCTAACAGAAGGGAGTACTAGGAATCTTCCTGGGGGATAAAGGGCGCCCAGCACATAACATTGATAACCTTGCAGCCATCTGTGAGCCGAATGTCTACAGAAAATGTGGAGCCTCAACATCTCACAACCCTATGGGCCTGCACAGCCTGTTACAGGGATAGCATTTTACCTTTTACTATAATTTATGAGCTAATTCAAACATAAATTTTATCAGTGTTCTATAATGTTTAATATCTTCATAATACATGAATTGAGAAGGTATCGTGCTGCTCCATTATCTGTCATGTACCTAACAAACTCTCCTACATGCTAAAGGTCAGTCACATTAAGTACAGGTGCAGTCATACTGGGTGTGTCTTGTCTGGAGTCTGTTTGCCTGCCATGATTGACTTGATATCTTCAGCATCCAGAGTTTCATACTTGAGCAGCGCTTCGGCCAGCATCTTGTGCTCACGCTGATGTGTCTTAAGAATGTTCTTTGCTCGCTCATAAGATTCCTGAAAATAAACACTCGGAGGTAGTTCAGACATGAAGTTCTCACATACAAAGTTTAAATGTAAATTGATTTCAAAGTCATAACAAAGTAGAAACATATTGGATTCAACGTTTTCATGGTGGTCATTATGAAGAGTAATCTGGGTTGTAAGGCTGTGTAGTTTGGAGACAGCTAGAAACATTTATTATGTTTTTGGACATTATCCATCGTCTTGTCTATATCTAAAAAACCGTCCTGTTTATTTTCAAAACGCAACGTTTCGGAGACTGGTTTCTGTCTCTGTCTTCAAGCAAAACCTACTCAGTTGGGCATAGCAGATAGAGCTAGTCTCTATATCTGGAGAGGTTCAGGTTTTACCTGAAGATGGGTACAGAATCCAGTCTCTGAAACGTTGAGTTTTGAAAAATAAACAGGACTCTTTTATAGATACAGACATGACGGATAATGCCCAAAATAATAATAATTGTACCAATGTACCATCGCCAGAGACTTTTAGATCTTAGCTAGACACATTCTTCTGCTAATTTCTTGCTGGACTTACTCTTCAATCTTGAAGATGGTGGCAAGACGTTCTTTCAAAATGTTTGGCTCTGTCCAAACTACACTACTTTACAACCCCTTCACAGCAACATATTATTTACTTCATTTTCTTGTAGTTTAAGATGAAGCTGTCTATAACCCAACAATATTTACCATTCACTGACAGGATAAGAGGAAATACTGAGTTTTAAACACTATCCAAGGAAGCCAGCATGAAATAATTTAAGGTATTACACTGGCATCTTCAAAAAGGGACTAAGGAAACCTAAGTCAGGATAGCTGGAACCCAAACCCAGATTCAAACTGGGAACCTCAGGAATATAAGTCAAAACTGGTACCGTATGAGCCTCCTTGCTTGGTAGCTGCATGATGCGCCACTTTTACATACAAGCAGTCACTAATTAATACATTTCCACTGATCTCATAAGCCCCCTTTCATTTTTTCAAAACAATCACCTACTTTCCTATGATAGGGCATGTGGTAGCATAGCTGGTTGAGGCACTATGCTACAAGCCAGAAGGTCATGGGCTTGATTCCTGATGAGGTCAATGGATTTTTCAATTGACCTAATCCTTCCAGTAGCACTATGGCCCTGGGATTGACTCAGCCTCTAACAGAAATGAGTACCAGGAATCTTCCTGAGGGCAAAGGACGGACAACATGTAAGGCTGAAAACCTCACCGCCATCTGTGAGTTGACTGTCTAGAAAATGTAGAAGCCTCGATGTCTCACAACCCTATGGACCTCCATGGCCCATTATAGGATTATCTTTACCGTTTTACCCTTTACTTTCCCATGATATGACACGAAAAACAGACAAAAATTGGAGGGGGAGATCCCATCAGTCTCCTTTTATTTTTTCAAAATAAGGGAAGTAGGCTGACTGTGTATAAACACTGCAATACTTACTGTCATTATCCTTTTTATCTCTGAGTCAATCAGTTCGTTAGTGCCTGGACTGAGCTCGTTCACCACCACAAAGCCCGAGTTGTTTCCATCATGAGTCCGCAGCCCCACTCTTTCAGACATTCCCCAGTCCTTGACCATGTGAATGGCAATTGCAGTGGCTTGCTGAAAACACAGAGTAACACCACAACACAAGCAATATATTAATCTTGTTCAGTAAGCTCACAAAAACTCTGCAGGCATTAATATCAAACAGTGAACAAAGTTCTCTTCAGGAAATCAGCTGTATCTGTGCTATATTTATATACAGAGTGATTCATGAGGAGTTACAGCCACTTATGTAGATCATTTCTGAAGGCATTTTGAGCAAAAAGTGTCATATAAACCTAGGTCCTATACTCAATATTTAGAGAGTTACATTCGTAATTGGAAACTCACTACTGTGAACTGCAAGTGGTCTTCGCCAATGTAAGCACGTGATGTGTCTGCAGCCGGTTATTAGGGTAGACGCAGTTAGTGCTCATGTAGTCTGATGGTTGCCTTTGGTTGTGAATGTTGTGTTACAATGCTGCTATGGAAATCAGAGATAACAGTGTGCACCTATGTAGAGCAATGTGGGCAGTTCACAAATGTGCGGACAAGTGTATCAAAGTGGAGGGCGGCATTTTTGAAAATATGTTGTAATCTCTGTAAGACTTTGCAAAATTGAACTATAGAGAATCAAGTCCACACAATTACTTTGTTTTTGTGACAATAAAGGCATTAAAATATAATGTAATTTTGTATTTAAAATTAAAATCAAAATTTAGAAACCTTCAAATTATGAATGTAACTCTGTAAATATTGAGAATAGGACTCAGGTATATATGACACTTTTTGCTCAAAATGTCTTCAGAGATGAGCTCCATAAGTGGCAGTAAGTCCTCGTGAATCACCCTGTATAAGACTATCATCCTATCAAACTGCATGGGGAGGGAGTGGGTCAAGTCAGATGGTCAGTGATGTCCTGTCATATCATAAATTACATGAATCATGGATGTGATGATGGAGACACACAGTCTCTGAGACACACGGTGGAAGTCAAAGTAGACAGTGCCTTCCAAAAACGCTGACTACCTGCATATTCTACCTAACTCTCCCTCCTATAATAAATATCTCCAATGGTTTTCAAACATTCTTCAATGATGTATGTGTATACACAAAATGATACAACTAAATCTAATGAATACAAAAATCATATGTTGGAGTTTGAATGTAACAATACTTTGCATTCTGTGGAGCTAATGCCATCAGATGCAATGAATATGTCTCAAAAGCAGACTACTGTCTTTTGGGTCATGACACAGTGTAGATTTGTGGAAGTTTACCCGACATTTCTAAAAAAAAATGCTGACCCCACCCTCAGCTCACCTTCCCCTTGAAGATAGTGACAGCATGTTCCTACAACATGTCAGTAAACTTCAACCAAACCACATGGCATTATATCCCAGAAGACAATAATCTTTATAATCACCGATAAAAAACCTAGAATCTCAAGCCAGCTCAATACACTTTCCATGTGTAAAACACATTCTTGTCAGTTAAAATTTTTGAGTAGGGGATATCATTATGACTTCATGCATCAGAAAAACTGGTGAGCTACAATGTTGTGACTGGTGTTTCGAGTGCTGAGTTAAAAGATGAATTGATGCAATGGAGCAATTTGGAGCAATTTAAACTTAATGCTCTATTCTGCCAAACACAATGAAAACAACACTGTATGAGCGGTGATTAACTGCTGCATGCATGCAAAAACAAAAAGGGAAATTTAATATAAATATATCATGGTGAAAGTCATGACAGTTCAGGTTGGTAGGTGCCAGATTTCAACCTGGAGGCTAAGGTTGAATCCTGGGCGAGTCATGGTGGATGAAGTGAGTACTGGAGCAGATTTGCCTCCGAGGTTCTTCAGTTATTCCTTCCTAACCATCATTCCATTACTGTTTCATAGTAATATACTATGATCCAAAGCAGTGTAGCCCTGACCAGCACATTATCATATCCTAGATCATTAACTCTGGGGGTTTGTCTCTGACCCAGCACTTGGCTGATTACACAATAAGAGACCTCTACAATTTTTGGTAGTAACATAGACAAAGCAACACAGAGGTCAGTGGCTGACATGTTGGGCAGCTCAGGGCACTCTCACCCTCATCCTGACTTTATCTCACCACTCTGTCATGTTTTAACCACCTTCAGATCACTAGAAGCTCCAGATGTGATCTTCTCTGGACCAAACACAAGTTCCTCAGCAGCCCGGCCACCCATCATAGTATCCATCATGGCCAGCAGCTGAGACTTTGTAACATGGTATCGCTCCTTCTCGGGTATGTAAGCCGTCTGTAACACAGAATAGAGAAAAATTCAGGGTGAGACTCAGGAAACAACCTCAAACACCCTTTTTTCCTTCATACTCTGAGGACTGGGGGACAAAGTTGCTCACATCCATGATATTCTTTAAGTCATAGGGGCCCCCAGGGTAGTGCAAAATGAGCAACAAGCCTGGCAAAGCTTCCCAAAAGAATTTGAGTGCTCTCTACTCAGAAGCAAGAAGCAAAATGGGTTAAATAATCCCAAAAGCAGCCACTGGAAACCAACCAACCAACGAACTCTGAGGACTGTTCAAATGACACGTGTTCAGAGGCTGTTCAGGGCAAAGGAGCAGAGGCCCATAGGGTTGTGAGATCCATGATTTATTTAATCCGTCTTGCAGTGCATACACTCATTTTTCTCCTTCTCTCCCTCGCACTACATGTTTCGGCATAATAATGCCATCTTCAGGTGCTTACTTATCCACGTCAAACCAGTTCATTGCATGCNATACCCAGGAAGCCCAACAGTATAACACACGCAGTCGCAGGAGCACGACACAACAAAACCACAACACACAAGATAGTGAAGGAGTGCTCCAACAAAGGAGAATGGGCGTGACTGACGTAGTGAGGGGCGACGTAGCGATGTGGTATCCTGAACAATTTTAATATTTTTAACGTTGGACAATGTATATGATGGATACATATTTTGGTTATTTTAATGTGTGAACATGGCATGCAATGAACTGGTTTGACGTGGATAAGTAAGCACCTGAAGATGGCATTATTATGCCGAAACATGTAGTGCGAGGGAGAGAAGGAGAAAAATGAGTGTATGCACTGCAAGACGGATTAAATAAATCATGGACTTAAATCAGTGCAACAGGACGCTAAAATATAACATTAGTAAGGGTTGTGAGATGTTGAGTCTCCCACATTTTCTAGACAATCGGCACATAGATGGTGGAGAGGTTGTCAGCCTTACGTGCTGAGCGCCCTTTACACCCAAGAAGATTCCTGCTACTCATTTCTGTTACAGGCTGAGTCAACCCCAGGGCCATAGTATGACTGAAAGGATTAGGTCAATTGAATAATCCAATGACCTCTGTGGAATCGAACCCAGGACCTTTTGGCTTGTAGCACAGTGCCTCAACTGACTAAGCTACCAAGTGCCACGTAATTCTTACGGTTTCTGAAATAAATGGAAGGTGTGAGTATGCCAGAATTGTTATAGTATGTTTACATTTCCTAACGTGTTTCAATACCTTAGAGCAAACAGGCTTCTATTCTGACTAAGGATTTTGTGACACTTGTCACTTCCTTCAGGCAAATGTCAGGACAATATCTAAAAATAAACCATGAATGACTCCTTCCACAGCCATCCCAATTCAACATTCACAGCACTATGATAATCATTTGATGTTAAAAAACATCAACAATTGATACAGCATCACTAAAAGCACATGCTAAACAAATATGTCTACATTTGTGGTGGGATTGTTACTTACATGTCCTAAAGAAGGACCTCTTGGTATTATTGTAACTTTATGAAGGGGATGAGAATCCTTAGTAAAGTATGCCACAACAGCATGGCCTCCCTCGTGGTATGCAGTGATCATATTTGCCTCTTCGTCTGGAATTCTTCCTTTCCTTTCAGGTCCTGCCAACATAAATATTGTTACTTGAGCTAGCAGTGGGCTAAGTCCCTTACATGAAAATATCTGAACTCAGATGCAACTTTGCATTAACATAGTTACTGCCAATCCTAACACCTTATGGGCTGAATTTGACTATGTGACAGTGTAGCTTCTGCTAAATGACGGGTCATTGGCAATGTGTATGCATACATTATCATCTCCTATAGACAGGGCTTTGACTCAGGCGGGATGCGGCGGGATGGCATCCCGGTTCTATTTTCATTCCACCTCAAGCACTGCCTATGGATGTATATCACTTAAGTGCAGTGAAACTTTAATGTGAGCTTGATGATGGTTCAAGGAGTCAACATATAGTCACTGTTGTTCATGTTTGAAGAGTTGTCTTCTGGGATGTAATGCCATGTAATCCATTAAAACAACTGATATTTTAAAGGAACATGTCACCTCCACCTTCAGGGTCAAATAATAAGCCAAACAGGAAACCAGCATGAAGCAAGTAGCAAGGAGACATCCCAGAAGATAGAATTACTCATAACCATCACTTGTGAGGAACTCAAATCCTGTTTTCTACCAATTCTGATTATTCTAAAGAAGCTGAAGTCATGCAACATATGTACAATGTTTCTGATAAGAGTTTGGTACAAGTCTCACTTATCAACTGCGCATACCCATGAGAACTTTGTCCCGGGCATTCTCCAGATATTTCATAGTGACAGAGTCAGCACCATCGATGGCTGCCCGCAGAGCTGCCTGGTTCACCATACTCTCCAGATCGGCACCTGTAAAGCCTGTTGTCCCTCGTGCCAATATCTCAACATCTATATCCTTACTGAGGACTTTCCCCAGGTACAGGTCCAAGATCTCCTTGCGGCCTACATAGTCAGGTGTTGGAACCTACAGGACAGAACTCACTAGTACTCGACATCCATCTTACACACCTGTTGATAGCAGAGCTAAGAGGCTAAGCAAGTCAGTTGTAAAGGATAATGCATATGACCTGTATTCAGGAGGTATCCTCAAATCTAAGTCAGAATACTATCCTGAGATTTTTGTGGTTTCATCCAGTCTCTCCAGGCTAATGCCAGGATCACCACTATCACCTCCTTCCACATCATTTGCTATCATTCAATCATTCAATGCAACATAGTCTGATTACTGTGTGTGCGCACAAACACACATATGTACAAGTGCACACACAGAGTATTCCAGAAAACAATTCCTAAGCACAAAGAGGAAAATGTAAGAAAAATTTCATTCCTAAAAGGTTACTGACACTTTGTCATGAGCTAATATGGCAATGAATGATAACATCTACTTGAGGGGCATGCAGTGTCCTGCTTTCTATAATATCCTCATATTTCATTTGTTACATGGGCTCAGGATACCTACTGCAGAAGCCCTCATTCAGGGTAAGCTGCCTTATAGGCTCAGATTAAAACCTAGATATAAAGGTATGTTGTCATTACACTATGATGTAATATGGCTGTGCATCACAGCAGAATCTTCAGTCCTGGTACTGAGACACTTACAGTTACTTCTACATCAAATCTTCCGGGTCTGAGTAAAGCTTTATCCAAGTCATCTCTCCTATTGGTTGCTCCAAGAACAATCACACCCTCATTCTGATGGAAGCTGAAACACAACAAAGCAGTTTTGAAAACAGTGACCAACATAAAGGTAGACACAGTTGAACAGGAAATTGATCATGAGATGAAATCCTTACCAATATGCATTTGTATGACAGCACTGTTAAAAATTCAATGACATATTTTTGATCAAATTCAACTGTATTCATTTAAAATACATGCATGGAAAATGTCCCTCCAATGAGACAGAATATTATTACTCTTCCACTCTGAAGATGGAGGAAGCAGGTTGCTATGAAATATATTTACCGCCCTATCAAACTAAATGGTGCCACATCCCAGAAGACACAAATCTTTATTGAAAATTTCACTTTAACCTCTACATAATTAATGCATTCTGAGCCAACATTTACCCATCCATTTCTGAAAGGAGCTGGTTGATGGTCTGGTTAGCATACGGATGCAGCACTGAGTTAGTTCTCTTTGCTCCGACAGAATCAATCTCATCAATAAAAATCACACACGGAGCTCTGTCCTTTGCTGCCCCTGTGGAACAAAACAATATCAGAGTTGAAGCCACTACTAAGTTTAACAGACGAAGTGTACTGCCAGCAGCAATTTCAAATACTGCAGAAACACAGTGAGCATAAGAACATATCTTTGCTACGGAAGTCTCACTGGGAATTCATCAACAGTACAGATATTACATGCATAGATATACAAACAACTTTGTAATTCTATTTTATTATATACTAGCTATACCCGGCCATGCGTTGCTGTGGCTCAGTCTAACGAAATATTTCAATTCAAACGCAGATCAATCAACACAGCTCAATCCCACCGCCAACTGCACTGAAAAATAAGGAAAACAGTTAAGAAAACGAAATGAAAAACAATGAAAAATAAACTGTACTCACGAAATGAACACTATGGTAAACGACACAGCCCAATTCCAATGCAATGTCACACGAAATAATTAAATCAAAATGAAAATAAATCAAAACCGTTTATATTCGGTGGTAGCTATCCCAAGACTGACTGCTTCGGCGGTCACTTCCAGACTCTCTTCTGTATCTCTCGGCATCTGCTCCAAGACTGACTGCTTCTTGTCCAAGCTGGACTATTTATACCTCGGCGGATGCTATACAATGAGCCTTCTGTTGTCTATCACCGGGGAAACGCTGCCAGAGTCGAATCCAAAACTCTGGGTGCAAACTCAGGATCTCTGTTGTGATTTCACTCAGAATCTCTTGTGATACTTGTTACCTCGTGATACTCGAGACACTCGTGATACTGAACAGTCGCCGAAGCTACACTCTCTTATACATATAGCCAGTGTTCGGACGGGATAGGGAATACCTCATCGAACAGTTAGTTTCATCTGTTGCTTAGGAAATGCTAGCACAGAACACCTTGTAGACTTCGTCTATAGTTGGAGCATTGAATCTTCGCACATGTTGTCCAGCAGGCGTTTTGTCAGCATGAGTAACAATCTTGTGTGTATCAGACGGCATCATGTCAAGTGCTGTTTTGAACAAACGCACTAAATTGTTTTTTTCATGAAGATGCTCTTGCAGTTGGGAAACGATGCACCTTTTTATGCTGGTAGAAATTCCGCAGCGTGCATTTAATTCATCATTGCCATCTCCGATGAAATACATTTGTAGGAACTTATGTTGACCATCTGGGAACAGAAGCAGGGAGCCAGCTTTATGATAAATTTGTCCTTTCACTTTGAAAGTTGGCATGACTTGAACTGTTACGATTTCTGCGCTGAACGACGTCATTTGGAAGCATGAGTTGTATTTCCTGATGTTAGATAGGAAATGCCTTGATTCGTCGGTATATCCGGCAAGCAAAGATTTTAATGGCTCTGGCGGTTCTCCAAGTGGAGGCAGTTTAATTTTTCCTGCGGCACAACACATTCCCCTCGTTTCTCCATTAAATTTCAGAGCCTTGCAATAAGGACACACTTCAGTCATAGTGCTGATGAGAACATGCCGGCTCAAACTATAATCCTCAGCTGGGCTGTACCGGAATGCAAGGCGATTGTAATCGCGTTATTGCTGAGCACGGAGTCATGTTTGACGCTGATCTGCTGTTTCTCGTTGATGTCTTTCAGCCACTCTCAGCCTGTCGCCTTCATTCTGTTGAGAACGAAGCAGATCTGAGGCTGCAGAACGCGATCCCCGTGCTCACAACCGTGCATCCTCAAGTCTGGCTGCATGTCGCTCTGCTGCTTCCTCGGCACGTATTTGAGCCATTCTTTGTCTCATTCGCTCGTTTGCTGATGCCCGTTCTTCTCAAGTTTGATTTGCAATTACTTGACGCCATGCTTCCGCTCCGCGAGTACAACAACCTAAGTTTGATCTTCCGCGAGGCATTATTTGGATGCACTAAAGCAGATTGATTGCACTGAAGAAGAAAGAAAGTTATAACAAAAACATACAAAATTGCAAAACATTAAAAAAGTAAAGAACACGAACTGGAAAACAAAGAAACAAAATAAAAATAAAAAATACTAACGAAATATTTAAATTCAAACGCAGATCAATCGACACAGCTCAATCCCACCGCCAACTTCACTGAAAAAGAAGGAGAACAGTTAAGAAAACGAAATGAAAACTGGACTATTTATACCTCGGCTGATGCTATACAATGAGCCTTCTGTTGTCTATCACCGGGGAAACGCTGCCAGAGTCGAATCCAAAACTCTGAGTGCAAACTCAGGATCTCTGCTGTGATTTCACTCGGAATCTCTTGTGATACTTGTGACCTCGTGATACTGAACAGTTGCCGGAGCTACACTCTCTTATACATATAGCCAGCGTTTGGACAGGATAGGGAATACCTTATCGAAGAGTTAGTTTCATCTGTTACTTAGGACATGCTAACACAGAACACCTTGTAGAAGTGTTTGGTTTCATCCGTTGTTACGCAACGGAACCTCTTATCCTCTCATCTCCGGGGAAACGCGTTTGTTGTTTCGGCAATTCCTATGCAACGGCCCACTGTTATTGCGTTTCCATGGAAGTATACTTTCTGGTTTATCCGTTGTTATGCAAGGGAACCTCTTATCCTTTAATCTCCGGGGAAACGCGTTTGTTGTTTCAGCAATTCCTATGCAACTGTTACTGCGTTTCCATGAAACTATACTTTCCGGATTCATGCGTGGCCGGGTACGGATAGTAGATATATAAAAAAATGCGCGTGTTCGAATGCAATGTTGTGTCAAAATTTGGAAGCAATCAGTGAAGAACTTTCGGAGATCTTCGAGGATTAACAAACCAACATTTACATTTTTATTTATATAGATACCATATCAAAGATGTTTTAAAAGGTTCATGTAATCCATTTTTTAGCATACATTCCTTTTTTTTAAGAAATAAAATGAGGGTTTTGAATCATCTTGCTATCTGTATATCCCCCGTAATTTTTTTTTTCAGTTTTCTATGAAATTCATGTCATATCAAAGGAAAGTAGACTATTTGTTCTTCCCAAAACATCTTGTCAGATCATGAAGAGTGTCTTGTGACATAAGTCATTTCTGACAAATTTGATAAAAGTTTAAGGTGAGCTTTATGTAAAATCTAATTCACACGGATCAAATTCATTCACATAAGAACTTCAACTGAAAACTCCCGAATGAACTCTGAGGATTTAGTCCGCAAGTGAGCTATACCGACCAAGCAACTGCCGCTTGTCGGCGAAGTTAGTGTCAACTTTAGCAGATAGAGGGTGTCACGTGGTCAGTGCAATTAGTCCCAATGGCCAGTTTTCTAGACCAGAACAGCTGCAAACTTCCAGTACCAAATTTTATCAAAATATGCCAAGTGGTTTAGGAGATAAAACATGTGGATGGACAATCAATACACATAACCTCTTGATTATCCATTTGCATTATATAGCTTGCACAAAGATTGTATAACACTTGGCATGTCATGAGCCAATTAGATCAATTCAGGCTACTTGAATTAAGAGTGCCTCAACTAAAAAGATTGCCTTGTAAATCAATTAGTATAGCATTTCTGCCAAGAGATAGCATCAAGTGTGACATACAGATATCCAGAGGAAAGAACAGGCTTTCACATGATCTATACCCGTTGCTATTTCAGAAAGTATCATTGGTTATTCTATGCAAGCGCATTTACCCCCAAGCAACCTTGGTGTTTCTAGAAGGACGTTCTATGGCAGGGTTCAGCAGTTGATGGGGTGAACTACTATTCTCAATTAAGAAATTAACTCACTGAACAAGTCCCGTACTCTTCTGGCACCCTGCCCCACTAGAATCTCATCGAACTCTGACCCAGCAGCATGGAAGAATGGGACGCCAGCTTCTCCAGCAACTGCACGAGCCAGGAGCGTCTTTCCTGTGCCAGGAGGGCCAACCAATAACACACCTTTGGGCAGCTTGCCACCCAGTGCAGAAAATTTCTCTGGATTTTTGAGGAACTCCACCACATCCTTCAGCTCTTGCTTTGCCTCATCTACCTACATAACAAAGAGAACCCACTTGTAGCAGGCTGTGTGATATTCCCATTCCTTTCAAGCTGCTGCAAAAGTAATACAGCAAACCCAGTATATTGGGTTTCTTTGTGGACTAGTGGATATCAGTGTTAAACTGGGGAGTCTTAATTGCAAGCAAATGAACATTCAAAATACTGACTCAGGATCACTGAAACAAGGTTAAACAGGATAAACACTTCAATCAGGAACCATAAATAAGGGATCTACTACAAATGTTTACAAAAACCAACTTCCTACTGTGATCAGAGGGCTTACTTTGAACTTCAAATGCATTATGTATGTGTCTATGTCTGTAAGTGGTGGGCCATAAAATACAGCCCTCACACTGCGATCTTCAATGATCTTCAGAAAGTGTCGCATGATTTATTTATGCAATGCGAGAAAAGTTTGCAAGCAGAAGGGGATCACTTCCAACACCTGTTATAAAGCACAGTATGAATGATTGAATGTATAACGGGTGGGTCTTGTCAGCCCTTGCATTGCAACCTGCAGTGATCTATTGTGCTTGTAAAGCACAGTAAGTTTGTGTTATCTTTTTACAGTATTCCTATAAATGTGTGCATGTACAGATACTGATGTGAGGGAATCAGCAACATGACTGCACTCTCACTAGCGAGGAAGGGCACAATAGTCATGGAGAAATGATTCATCCACTCTACGCTAGCGAGAGGGCGCACATTTATCAGCGGTGATGACTCATTCTGCTTTCGGCAGTTACATCAACAATCTGTAAGAAATATTGTATCTGACCCATGCCACTCCCCTGGTTTTCTTGATGACTGAATGCCCTGTATTTGCGGCACTTAATTAATGAGAGATTTCACTTACACCTTTTACATCCTCAAATGTCACGTGGATTTCTTCTGGATCAACTTCAACCTGGTTGCCAAGCTGGATGCGGAAGACGGAGCCACTTGCGCTTGCTGAAAACATAACATCAGTCAGTACCAACCTTTTCAAAATTTCACCATATGATTACCAACTGACAAAGAGAGGAGAACAAGGTGGCACTTCCCCGTGACTCTTCACTTGCTCAACCAAAATTAACCTATCTGAGCACAACTGGCTTTAACGCTAAAATATAAACTGAAATCTGCCAGAGTACACTTATAATTTTTATGTGATTTTTAGCAATAACAGACAGTATTTCCCTAAACAGTATTAATCACTTGTAGCGTCTTTTCTGTGAGGTATAAACAATTTTAAAATATTATTTATATGGGCTTCATGCATTGAAAATCAAACTGTTTCTCTTCAAAATCGTTTATGCACAACATATTACTGAAAAATTAGAAATAAAATAATATATAAAAAACAAATGTACTGTATGTTAGTACTGAATTTATTTGCATAATTTTCCCACAATACAAATCTAGTTGTTCCAGCAGCCACAGCATAATTAATGGTAGTGTTGTTGATGTTGATGGTGGTGGTGATAGCAGTAATAATTTAGTAATAATTTTTTTGTAAATGTCTAATGAGTACTACTTAGACAATTATTCCAAGATAAAAGGTAAAGAAAGGTAAAGCTACCCTTTAACAGGAAGTGGAGGCCAACAGAGTTGTCAGAGGTTGAGGCTCCAACAGTTGTTAGACAATCAGCTCAAAGATGGCAGTGAGGTTGTCAGCCTTATGCACCAGCCACCTTTTACCCCCTAGGTAGATTTCTAGTATTCATTTCTGTTAGATGCTGAGTCAACCACAGGGCCATAGTGCAGCTGGAAGGATTAGGTAAATCGAAAAAAAAAAAAAATCCACCTCACTGGGATTCGAACCCGCGACCGTCCAGCTTGTAGTATAGTGCCTCGACCAACTATGCTACCGTGTGCCTCAGTTATTCCAAGTAGCAATTCTGAACTAGAAACAAAGTGAAGTTTAAACTGGCATTAAGAATTCAGATAGTTGGTTGAGGTGCTATGGCACAAGCCGGAAGGTCGCGGGTTCAAGTCCCGATGAGGGCACTGGATTTTTTTCAACTAACCTAATCCTTCCAGCCACACTATGGCTCTAGGGTTGACTCAGCCTCTTAACAGAAATGAGTACCAGGAATTAATTAAATAATTTTCCTGGGAAGTAAAGCGCGGCCGGCGCATAAGGCTGACAACCTTACCGCCATCTTTGAGCCGACTGTCTAGATAATGTGGGACCTTCAACATCTCACAACCCTATGGGCCTTCACGGCCAGGTACAGGGATAGCTTTACTTTTTTTACTTTTTTCTTTTTAAGAATTCAGATAGCAGTTTTCTGGGTCGAGACACCAGGTAGTATTGGAAGTGGAGAGCAACATTTTGGAGGAGCCTGCAGCCACCATCTACAGAGTTGAAGTGACTGGGGTAAGAAGCAATCAGGTTTTGTATGCTGGATGCAAAAAGGGTGATCACTCAGACAGATAATTTGAATGCCCACTGCCATGAAAATGTAAAATATTATTGGCTTCTTGAATAACAACAATGATGATGTGTTTGGTTTGAGGCAAGTTTAAAATGCTAAATAAATGGATAAAGATAAAGACATCACTTGTTTAAACAGATTATGTTTCATTTAAAATACTCCCTTCAGGATCCTGGGTACTAAAGTGCTTTTATATCCATACAATCTGGATCAATACTGAAAAGAATTTTACAAAGGAAAAGAAAAATGAAGTAGATTGGTGGTTTAGAGGGTCTGTGTTGTGATAATGCCCTTACTTCTGGTATGCCTCACTGCTGTCTTACCCATGAAGGATACGAATATCGCCAGGAAGATGACAATTATCAGTAGTTGCTGGATGACCTTCAACCACTTCATTGTCCGTCCAGGGGCCTTCTGGCCAGACCCTTCCAAGTAGCCCTCTGCAAATGCCACTTTCATGCGATGCTGCTCTTCCGTGCTCATTGTTTCATCTGTAATAAGCGCTAAGTAGAAAACAAAAACTGAAATCAAACGTCTTGTTATTTATTTGTTTGTAGTTTATTAAACAAGTCAGCCAGTAACTCTGACTATATACTACAGATTAAGGTGGTGATAGTAATAATGAATTAGAAAGGATGTGGAAGGAAGATGTCATGGCCCAAGCCAAGGCACTACCCCAGCATATTCCTGGAGGGACTGAGAGAAACTAATAACCTTAGTCAGGATAGTATGTTTGCTAAATGACATTTAAATATGATAGACCTTTCGGTGGCTGGGATATGAATATGATGGTCTGATACTCAGCTGAGATTTGAACAGGGACCTCCTGAATATAAGTTAGAAGTACTGTCACTTTAGCAAACTTGCTTGGTAACTAAGTGTTCACAGCAACATCAAGGGGAAACGGCATATACCACGTTAAAGTGACAGGATGTCACACATGAAGGATTCATTTAATCAAGATTTTCACTGTAACAAATTTACGTTTGTTTTAATTTAATTAATACTGGCTCCTGAGGTTTAAAACAATAAAATATGTTACACTGAACATTGGGGCACGTGGTAGGGTGGTTGGTTGAGGCAATATGCTACAAGCCGGAAGGTCGCAGGATTGAATCCCAATGAGGTGGAAATTTTCAATTGACCTAATCTTTCCAGCCGCACTATGGTTCTGGGGTTGACTCAGCCTCTAACAGAAATGACTACCAGGAATATTCCTGCGGGTAAAGGGCGGCTGGTGCTTAAGGCTGACAACCTCACCACCATCTGTGAACCGATGGTCTAGAAAATGTGGGAGCATCAGCATCTCACAACCCTATTGACCTTCATGGCCTGTTACAGGGAAACCTTTACTTACTTTTACACTGGACATTACAATGTTAAAAATAAACATATTTAGCACATATGCCATTAAGAATGTTACATGATATATCAACTATGTATTTCAAATAAGGAGAAATATTTGTTTTACATTTATCTGTCATAAGAATTTAACTGTAATGGTGTAACATCTGAAATTCAGATACTTGAGTTTGATTCAAAAAATTAATTTCTAAATGAGGGCAATCCTAAAATTTTGAAAAAATAATTTATGATTATGAGCAAAATATGACTCCACACATGCACACACGCACATACACACACAAAATGCAACTAAAATCTTGCCTTTTAATTTCTCTGCTTCCACTTCAGGCTGATTAAAACTACCAACTTTGCCCACACTGGTACTACTTATGCCCGGGTGTCCTAGTGGACTACCGCCTGTATATGAGAGCCCAAATGCCTGACGTAGACGCATGCCGATTGTTGGGTTTCGGATCCGTTCTGCCATAATGCTGCGTTCTGTCTTGAATCCTCGTACATGGATATCTATAACACACAAATTCTATAACTGCCTCCAGCCACGTTACAAATTACAAAAAACAGAAATATTCATACGTTGCTACTCTTAGAAGTATCATGGACTCTGATGGGTACTGCATTCTGGCATGTAACACTGTGTAGACCAGTAGAACATTAAATGCTTTGTATGAACCTGCTCAATCTATCATCAGGGTAGAAGAGAGAGAAAGCTGGTTCCTCTGAAATGCTGGTAACATTCTACTAGACTACACGGGATCACATCTCAAGAGAATAATCTTCACAGTTACCACTCTGACAGCATCAAATCCAACATAAGGATGAGAGTATTGTAATGTGTTTTGCCACTGAAGACGCCGTTTGGATTGTTAATTGGTTTATTTAACAACCTACAAGTCTCGGCTACAATTAATTACAACAATGTTACAGGTTTACACACTTTACAAACCCTACACACAAATCTGTCCACTCTGTCCTCAGTAGTCTACACGTATTCACAGTACGGGAGCTATTCCAATGTCACTGTGTCACACACTCCCAATTACTTCTCTTGTGAGCCAAGCATCTGCTTCTCACGCTATCACTTCTAATCACATGTTCAGGTATTCTTCTTTCCGCTACCGCTGCTAGATTCCAACTGTCTTTGGCGGCTACTACATTTTGACTCGCTTCATCATAGTCAAAGTCATGTTACAACTGACGGTCAGTCAGTCTGTCAGATGTTTTCTTCTTTGTGAAAGTTGCTGTCCTGTCCATTTGGGGCATCCTCTCTGATGAGAGGTTGGGTCTGTCATTTGTCAGTCAGTCTGTATTAATAAGTCCACTGTCTGTATTTACATAATTTACAAATCCACACTTATACCTTCTATGTACAACATATACACGGCCTCTGTCAATCCAGGCATTGTAGAGCAGATTATGCCCTATTTCTAGTAGTAATCGCTATCACGGCAGTCTAGTCACTTGAACTGTCGTATGCCTGACCGCCGCCAAGTTTAAGCCTCTTATACTTTCTGTGGCTGGCTTCACCTTGTCCAATGTTGCGAACATTCTCATTATCATGATTTTGTATGACTTCTGCTTGTTGCCTGCATAATTTTGTTATGTAATCATATACGTATGGAATGTTGAATGTCATGTGCAACTCGCGGACCGGTGTGCACCTTGGAAAATTGCCAATGGTGCGGAGAACCTTGTTTTGCAGGCGCTGCAATTTAACTAGATGGGTGTCTGCCGCAAACTCCCAGGCGGGACTAGCATAAGTCATTACGGATCTAATAAGAGCTTTATGGAGGGTCAGTTTAATGTTAGCGCTCAATCACTCACTTTTAAATAGGGAATATACTCTAATGAATGTTCTGAAGGCCTTGGCTTCGATCATTTCTATGTGTAATTTCCATGTCACTCTCTTGACTCGCTTCGTAGGCAGTGTAGTTATCTTATAAACCCTCAGCCGGACAATGGGAAAACGCCTTGCTCCCTTGTTGCCTAGTCGCCTGTTTACTGGTGTTGCTGCGCAGTACTGTCTAGAGTTGTTTACTGCTACGTAGCAACTGCGGCATCCTGTGTTACGTCACCGCAGGGAAAGGGGTGTTGACTGGCCTATTACTGTAGCAACGGCAACACTCTGAAACTGTTACGTCACCGCTGGCGGGGTAGGGGAAGGAGTGTTGACTTGCCTATTACTGTAGTAACGACAGCGCTCCGATGCCGCCATATCACCGCTGGGGAAGGAGGGGGTGTCCTCCATAGCACAACACGTCACAGTATTAACCCCTTGAACCTTCTATTCTAAGCACAGTGCTGAGCCAAAACAGTACAATTAAAATGGACGCCATGATACTCAGCACATGTAGACAACTAGTACACAAGAATTATTTACTCCAAGGTAAATATTTTGTTCTGAGTTTCTAAATGCACACAGGCTTTCTGTGGTTCAAGATATGTCATCAGTTTTGATTTTTTCTTTTCATTGGGTGCATCCTGTTATGTTTATCATACAAAACTCTTTAATAGAATCCGTCGCAACACGAGATGGTCAAGGTCAATATTACCTTCAGCTTTTAAAGCCATCCTCAGGCAAAAACATATGCTGTAGTTATTACACTCACAAACTACTGAACTGCATTGCAATATGATGGTACAATAGAGCTGGATACTTGCCAATTATGCTACACTATAATAAAACAAAGTATAAAGATACAATAAAATTATAAAAGAATCATAAAAACGAAAATTATACAATTAAAAATATTCATGTAATATTTCATATTATGTTCAAGTAATATTTCATATTATGAAGTCAATTGTTGTAACTGTATTGTCATATTCCAGCGGACATATAGTGGTATTATTCTTGCCTTGTACACATATGGAATGGTTAACTAATTGGAGGTCCGTGGTATTGGTGCAATATTATTTAGTATTTATTGTTTAACCGGTACATGATTTTACATGTCTATGTCCGTTCTGGTGGGAAGACAGATTGCAGACATTTTGAACATTTTGTATGATGGCGAGTACAATAATAATTACTATATTTGATTAATAATTAACAAAAGATGTCACAATGTGTACTACCTGTACCGGCCACAAGGCCGACGGTAAAATCACTGTCCAATTAGCCTGCACTCTGAACATGGCGTAGAAGCAAGATGATTACTTTGTCTGAGGGAGATGTCACAATAACAACAAAGAAAAGATAAAGGTGAGAAAGGAGTCTGCATTCTATGCATAACAGCAACTCAAGAAACGTAGTAAAAAAACTTACCAAATAAAAATGGTCGTCCAACAAGCATACTGTGCAGCAGTCTTCTGGTACATTTGTTTGACAAAACGATGGATGTTGATGAACCGCAACACGTCGGTTGCCCCTGAGGAAAGCCATGTTTGTTTTCGAAAAATGATTCCGATGAAGAGTAATTTATTTGCCAAGGTGAGGTTAACTTAGTTTTTAATAGTGGCTGAGTTGTCAGCTGGTTCCAGAAGAGACATGGTACTAACCCATCTGCACACCCGCCATTAATTTTTGGTAAATGTTTAAAAATAAATTCACTGCAGTTGTTGACTGCCTGAAAGCAGAAAAAAAAATCACATGCTGGTCTCCTAATGTTGTCATCTCAAGAACATCCTATAAATATACTCACTGTATTTAAACTATGTGAACAAATTATATCAACATCTCCGTCTGTTTGTGGGGCTGCCCCCTGTTGTGGCCGACTGGATTTTGTCCCTGAAGCTAGGGGTGAACATGGTCTTCTTGGATTAAGAGCAGCTGAAGTTAACTGTGTAAGGTGAAATAACACCTGAAAACATCGGAAACCACTCGTATTGAAGGCCCAGCAAGTCCAATGTGGATAATTTTATGACGAGTGATGTAAACTTGGGTGACTAGCTCAAATCTCACAAGGTTAAAAGGTCCATTATACGTCACATAAAATTTAATATTCATGCTTACCTGATTATTATTCTGCAGGGTAAACATCGATCAGTACTACTTAGCAAAATATAGTATATTTGTATACTATTTAAAACTACCCAAATATAACGTGTAACAAAGTAATAACACTCATACATCCAACGCTTTCGTCACTTATGGTTGCTTCGCATTTGTCACTTCTTTTGTCTTCTGATCTGTGCAAGTACTCCCAGCAACAGACAACCCTATAAATTAATAGAATTTAACTGGCGAACCTGCGGATTTGGGACTCCTCCTTCAGTGCCTCCAACATGCTAGAGAACATTCCTGTTGGAGTTCAGCTACCTTCACGTACCATTGTGTTGGGAGAATATGGTAGTACTGTACTGCCGGATGGCCGTACCCAATGCAACCAATATGACCAAAAGACAGAATGCCGGCGACAAACGTCACGTACTATACGAGAACTGCGTTACGGCGCAAGAAATGTTCTGACTGGTTGTGACCGTTGTGACAGGAAGAGTTGATGGTGGTGTGCTGAGTTTAATGATACACTGTTTCCTTAGTGCGAGATATATTGATAACATGAATACGAGATTTTCAGAAGTAATATGGATCTGATCTACGCCTTATTTCGCAAACATACAACGAATTCTGCGAAATCTCTCCAGAATTACGAATGGTACACGTAAGTTTTGTATTTTATTTAAACGTAAGATAACCTCACATTTGGTTTTGTAATTGCGCGAGTTAGCATACAGCATCTGTGTGAGTAAAAGTATCAAGCCCAGTACAAGTTTCCCATATTACGCATTTGTGATACATTTCCAAAAGCAACCAAAGCAATGGAAAATTAATTTCTGAAACGAACTTAACATTAACGACATGCACCCTAGTTGATACATACGTGTAATCCCTAATTAATAGAGGCCAGGGAGTTGATATCTAAGACAGGTTCAGTAATTTTAGTAACTTGTATATAGTGTACTTGGGTTTTCTTTGCTAAAGGTACCTTTTTCAAAAGTTAAGGCGGGAGAAAAAGGAAAATACAAAGCCGCAGTGTGACGTAATGATCCCTTACCTCTTTCATCTTGAGGGTAGTATACGGCCATATTTTAGTGACTGAACAGGGAAGTTGGATTGATGCTGCATTTCTTGAGTACTTATAAGCCATAACTACAAATAATTATATTGTCACTAACATGCACACACTAAGCCTTCTCAATCTGTTATGTCTTCACTAATCATTGCTAGGTAATGATTCCAAACAGTGGAGATTCCTTAGCGTGGCCTCCACAGAAACCACTGCTTGCTACAGTTCTCTTGTTGCAGGTATATTTGTTGGTGTGGAAGCATGTTTTGCAGTGCCATTGCCTAGCAATGGCTGTCTCTTCTGGTTCCACTGTTCTGTCTTTCAGGCATATGTCACAGTATTTAACTTCCTTGTATATAGTCACTAGTCATTGCTAGGTAATGATTCCAAACAGTGGAGATTCCTTAGCATGGCCTCCACAGAAACCACTGCTTGCTACAGTTCTCTTGTTGCAGGTATATTTGTTGGTGTGGAAGCATGTTTTGCAGTGCCATTGCCTAGCAATGGCTGTCTCTTCTGGTTCCACTGTTCTGTCTTTCAGGCATATGTCACAGTATTTAACTTCCTTGTATATAATAACTGAAATATATCAATTTCAGTTAAGGTTCAAAATTGTTTATAGTTTCTGTAAAGCTTTCCAAGGAGCACAGATATGACATTGTTTGTGTTTCAGTTTGCATGAGGGCCACACACTGTGTTCAGTTTCAAGCCAGAATATCGTTGCCTTTACAACAACTACAGAACTTGAAGACATCAGTGGGAAAACATGGGGCTCTCATGTGTATGTTGCAGATCTGAACACACCCTGGCACAGTCACAAGTAAGTAGGAACAGAGGATGATATATATATATATATATATATATATATATAAATTAAATTTAAAACTAATACCCGTATGCAAGGGGTGTCGTAGGCGAGTCGTAGGAGGCGACGAAAAGGGAAGTCTCAAATCTGAGATAGTAAAATATGGTCGCGAGTTCCAAGGGACTCGGACCCGCGAAAGAATGCGCTGGTAAGGGCCAGCAGCATATACAAAAGACAGACCCGTCTTCTTGTCAGAGAGGGCGCCCACAGAAACAAGACCATTCGACACCAAGACTTACTGACTGACTGACCGTCAGTAGCAATGTGACTTTGACTTAAAAAAAAACTCCGTGGCTTGAGTCCGCAAGCAAACTATACCGACCAAGGGACTGCTGCTTGTCAGCGAAGTTAGTGCCAACTTAGTGGATAGATGGTGTAGCATGGTCAGTGCAACAGATCTCCACAGCCGTTAATCTCGGTCTTCTAGACCGGAGCTGCTATTTCCTTGAAATAGCTCCTCAGTTATCTTCATGAGGCTAGGTGGACCTCATTCCAGACCCACTACTCAGAAAATCTGGTAGCGCCGGGAATCTGGATCTGTAGCCATGAACTCTGACCACTAGACCACAGAGGCTGTTGGATTATATTGTGATGTACTATATGACGTCCATCGCTGCACAATGGCTATAATGGGAACGCATACTTCCACAACAATGAATACATGGAAATTGTTGAGTTCCCACAGCAACAAATTGAGTACCAGTAGACTGTTGTGTAGGAATATCCATGGCAACAAATTATTGAAACAGCAGGAATAATGCATTTCCAAGGTAACAAGCATAGAACACGTGAAATCTAACCCTGGGAGAAGGTGCTCTCTATTGCATCTTGGACCAGGTTATAAAAGTCCAGCATCAAAGGCTACCTAGGGACTACCTATGTGGAGGTGGGGTTGAATACCTCCACCGTGACCCTGCGAGTCATAGGAGGAGACGAAAAGGGAAGTCTCAAATCTGAGAGTAAAATACGGTCGCAAGTCTCAAGGGACAGCAGCATATATAAAAGACAGACCCGTCCTCTTATCAGAGAGGGCACCCCACAAAAAACAAGACCATAAATGTAATAAATATCTGGTCATGAGCCCCAGATGAGGATTGACACCAAGATTTACTGATTGACCGTCAGTTGCAATGTGACTATGACTTTGACATCGAAGGGACTAACTCTCTGGTCTGAGTCTGAGTTTCATTTTACGACCAACGGTCAGTTGGCCAGTCTTTCGTGGCATAAAGAACCAATCTGGGGCTTGCAACCAGATATTTATTACTGATTGACAGTTATGGTCTTGTTTTTTTTCTTTTTGTGTGTGGATGCCCTCACTGACAAGAGGAAGGGTCTGTCTTTTGTATATGCTGGTGGTCCTTGCCAGTGCAGTCCTTCTCGGGTCCTAGTCCCTTGGTACTCAAGACCATTGTATTACTCTCTCAAATTTGAGACTTCTTGTCGCCTCCTACGACTTGCAGGGTCACGGTGGAGGTATTCGAACCCATCTCCACACGGGTCACTCTCTGGTCGCTTCGAAGCTGGACTTTTATAACCTGGTTCCAGACGCAGTAGAGAGCACATTCTCCCAGGGTTTGATTTCACATGTTCTGTGCTTGTTAACACGGAAATGCATTATTCCCGCTGTTTCGACAATTCATTACCACGGATATTCCGACGCAACTGTCTGCTGGTACTTAATTTGCCGCTGTGGGATCTCAACAGTTTCCATGTACTCGTCATGGCAGAAGTATGCATGGCCCTTGTAAATTAAGCACTATGCCATGAAGACGTATGGGAGAATGGAGTTATAGCTCCACCATTCTTGATCTCGGCACTAGTTGGAGGTGAATAGTCAGCTTCATGCTCCAGCTGCTATACCCCTGGGGAAATTGCCTCCAGTACCCTTTGAATTGGAGGCTGGGTGGGCATCAGAGCAGGTCTGGATGTTAATGGGGAAGAAAAAAATCTTGCCCCTGCCAGGAATTGAACCCCAGCAGTCCCGACTGAACTGTCCTGGTCCCTCGTAGGGGATGTAAACATAGTACATTATTAGTACATATAAGTTGCGTTATTTTGGCATGAGACTTGACAAGTGATTTCTTTCTATAACTGCATATTTTAGGGTTGTTTCAAATAAAGCTGGCGTGACAGCACTAGAATGGGACATGCCAGGGGACAAGCTCCTGTTGGCTGATACAGCTGGAAATGTGCAGTTGTGGAGCTTCAGGGACCATATCCTCAATGACTGGCTGTGCCTTGGGACAGCCTCTTTTCCTGGTGAACACATCCTTGGGGCAGCATTTTTCCATAATGGCAAGAAGGCAAGTGGCTTCATTCCATTTTTGTTAGCATTTTGATACAAAATGTGATGAGACAGCCCACCTGTCCATCATCCGTATGGTTCTCTGTATGGGGCTTCTCCCCTTGCAATTCGAGATCCATTCATTTATCCATTTTGCAATAGAAATGAATAGTATTTGGTGAGTTAACCAGACACATACAATGGATAAGGCACATACTCTATGTCTTGTTAGCTTGATATTCAGCAACACAACATGTGGTGGAGGATGGAGTTGTTCTCAGCTTGTTTCAAAATAATAGTGCATATGAAGTGGAAGATAAATTAATAAATATGTTTTATGAATGAATGAAGATAGAATAATAAAGAAGGTTTTCAACATGTGACTAAAAGGAAAATGCCCATAAAGAGGGTCAGGATGAAGAAGGGAGGTACACGTTAGGGAAGATGTCACACAGAAGAGAGTAAGGGCTGTATTGCACTAGGATGCCAACGGGAGGCCATGGCGCAGCTGCCAGCATCTCAGTCAAACTCAGTATAATAACTGTCTGTGTATCACAGTCCATCAATAATGCAACAATAATTAAAATATTCACCATTTAACACTTAACACAACATGTGTTGTCCATACATGACCGTCTTCAGGTGTTTCAACGCACCCACACTGCTATACTGCTTTGATGCGTGCTATAATCACACATTCCAGTCCACTTAAAATAACATAAATAATTACTTAAAATCCATTAATTTTTTTTTTCTATTAAGATCTTTCTTAAAATACTATTCCACCTCATAAGGGGCATTGTCCACTTGTTTGAAGCTATGTGATATTCCAGAAGGTTTGTTTCAGTAGCTTGTTTTCCTGTTTCACTTAGCCCATTGTTTTGCTACGTCTGCAGTCTGTAACGAAACAGGAAAACAAGCTGCTAAAATAAACCTTCTGGAATATCACATAGTTTCAAAGAAGTGGACGATGCCCCTTATGAGGTGGAAAATGATTCTACGAAAGATCTTAGTAAAAAAAAAAATTTAATGAATTTTAAGTGATTATTTATGTTATTTTAAGTGGACTGGAACACGTGACTTTTGTGCGCATCAAAGCAGTGTAGCAGTGTGGAGTGTTGTGTTAAGTGTTAAATGTTCAATATTTTAATTATTGTTGCATTATTGATGGATTGTGATACACAGACGTTTAATTAAAGATGTGCAACAGGGTGCTGAAATACAGGATTATCAGTTTATTAATTTAGTTGTCATATATCGCACACGGCATCTGTCTGGAAGCGCTTCCAACTTGGCATCGCTGCCAACCAAAATGCCAAGTGCTAATGCTGCTGGCATTGCTGCCACAAAGGCAAAGGCCAAATCAACATCACATGGCAGTCTGAGGTCAGTCCATTCACTGTGCATGTATATGTGCTTGTGTGTATTTCTGTTTCCTTCAAAAACGTCCAATTATGACACCGAAAGATTTATAATTGAAATTCATTTCCAGCCATCTGGCAGCTGGACGCCATGGCATCCTGGTGCGATACAACCCTAAGAACATAGAAGGATCTTGGTTACTAGAAAGAAAAATGTTTCAAACAAAAGTTGTGAAGACAAATGAAATGCATAACTTGGTTCATCCTGGTCCATCACACTACTAACTGTGTATAAGATTTTTAACCACGATAACAAACGGTGTACCCTGAATAACTGGATCACGATATCAAAGAGCATTCATCATCAGACAACAATACCGCACTGTGGAATATAACCATCTTCCATTAAGGAGAAGCAAATTGGTTCTAGATTAGAACAAATATTGAACATTACTTTGTAAACAGAGTAATTGTAATAATTTTTAAATATTTTAACAAATCAATATACATCTTAATATTAGTTAAAAGATATTTATATGTGTGACATGGTAATAGTAGTTTCCATATGTGTTGATAATATCCTTCTGAAGATGTTCGTTTTGACCGAAACATGTAAAGGATGAAAAATTAAAAACACAACTTTTGTCACTCACACTGGATGGTGGTTTAAAATCTCATATACAAATGAAATGCATTTTATGTCATTACACCCTTTCCATAAGGCATACAGATTTTGAGATAATGAAACAAAAGAAATTCTTCAGTTGTTTTGTCTCATGACTTCAGAACAACTGCATCGGTTTTTGTAAAGTTTTATGTTTGATCTGTTGCACAAAGTTAATTTCTCTGATTTGCAGCCATATTAACCCATAATGAAGTTAATAAAAAGTTTCTGCCTTGTACATCATGTCTTTAATATAATAACATTTTATGAACCTCAGGTAGGCTGACCAGAAATTTTGTGCGCTGCACTATGGAGTACACTGTTTCCAGTCTTCTCTCTCTCTTTATATATAATTTTTGTTACTTTGGTCCTGTTACAGATTAGTCTGGTCTCTGAGAAGAAGGATAACATTTTCTACAATGAGAAGTTCACCCACCTGCGGTTTCCACCCTCTGTTCGCTACTTTGGAGGACGACCAATGGAAGGCTGTCTTGTGATCAGTACCACAGGAATGGTTGGGGTTGTGATAGCATCACGAGAAGGCCACCAGGGATCTCCACAGCTTATCATAACAAGTGACAGTCTGGGATCAACGAGGCACCGAATCACTGCTGTTGACATTTGTTATGGGAAAAGTCAGCATCTTTCAGCAATAAGACATAGTTTTTATTTCACATTGTCACTTGTTATTGATCTTCCTTCCCCCCCCCCCCCCGGGATTCATTAACCCTGATGCATGGAAGATTTAAATCCCAGCTCCTATCTCACTGCAGGAGAAGTTTCAAGTGGGGATTCAGATTTAGACTTGCCAAATAACACCAGTTACTAACATCTCTGTTTCTTTCCTTGTCACGAGAATCAGAATCACTGTCTTAAGAATAAGGAAAAAAATTATACATTCTAAATATATTCAATATTAACTTTGATTAATGTTTACCATCCAGTGAAATGTCTAACAACTGAATTAAAGTTGACATTTCCAAGAATATTTACTCAAAGGGAAGTCCAACTAATACACACACCAAATGATAGCCTAGACCTTCATCTTGCGATATATACAACATAATTTATGGCGTTCAAGTAGTTGTTAGATGAAGCACAAAGCAGGAACATCCGTCAGCCTGGCACTCCCTGCTGGTGGGTTGTGCTTCCATTTTTTGACGAATAGGATTCTTCAAATATATTATGTAGTATGAAGATGGTCGCTTCAACTGAAACATGTCAAGGATGAAAGATTAAGAAGGAGAAAGAAACATTTATCAGTCACAGTTGACGGAGTTGATAATCTTTTATACTGTTACTAGTCTGGCGGACCAGGATGAACCAAGTCAGTGCTCTTAACATTAGACACTGAATTAACCTAGACATAGTTTTGGTATTTCCACTGCACTATATGTGATGGTCATACCATCATGACTTGGTTTAGTGTCATTTCATTTTCACCACTATGGATATGATGGTAATGCTGCCTAAGTTTTAATTATGGAAATTCAGATGAATACATAAGTAATGGGTGTTTCAAAATGTGTATCATTAAATTATGAGTTAATTTCAAGTATCTTGTTATGTTTTGTAGATGGACACTTCCTGGTGGCAGTCAGCAGCGGCAGTGTGAGTCTTCCCATCCAGTGTTTCCGAGTGTCAGTGAAGCAGAGTGATGACAAGTGTATCATCATGTCTCAGGCTTTGCCAAGCTTCTTTCTTCAGTCCAGTCCTATCAAGGAGAACCAGTGTGTGTATACACTTCATCTTCCTGTTGCACTAACTTATCACTTATACACACAATTTTTTTTATTGCTAGTGGGGTGGGACAGGTCCCTTGTATTGCGGCCACTTCTGGCCTATTGTACCAGCCCCAGATGGTAGGTGAGGGTGATTGTGGAGCAATTGGTGGAATGAAGATTGGCAGGGGAAACCAAAGTCCTTCGGAAAAAACCTGCCCCAGCGCCACTTTGTCCACCACAAATCCCACTTGACTAGACTCGGGATTGAACCCAGGCCGCCGTGGTGGGAAGCCAGCGACTAAGCACTTGAGCTGTGGCACAGCCCTTGTACACACACATACTTCTGTCTCAAATGCAACTTTATTTTTCATTTACTCTTCCTCTTTGCTACTTGTGTTGACTGTACCAGGCCACTGTCAGCAACTGTTTATCATGCTAAAACCGTTACAACGTATTTTCCGCTGTATTTAAATTGAATGAGTTCCAAATTATAATATGAGACCGCACCATAGCTCAAGTGGTTAGTCACTAGCTTCTCACCGTGGCGGCCCAGGTTCGATCCCGAGTCTGATCAAGTGGGATTTGTGGTGGAAAAAGTGGCCCTGGTGCAGGTTTTCTCCGAGTATTTTGGTTTCCTCTGCCAATCTTCATTCCACCAATTGCTCCACAATCACCCTCACCTATCATCTGGGGCTGGTACAATAGGCCAGAAGAGGCCGCAGTACAAGGGACTTAGTCCCACCCCACTAGCAATTAAAAAAAAATTAGAATATATCAGTGTCGTTCCAATTGTCCTTATCCATTCATAAAAGATATTTGTTTAAACGCTTTATTCATCGTTATGTTTTCTCGCGCTGGTTTCCTCCTGCATCATCTCTGGTTTGCATGTTACTTAGTTTAGTTCTTATGGATGTTGTTATCATCATTATTATATGCTGCATTGGTTTGTATATGTCCACAGTGTTAGAGTGGTTGAGTATACATCACTTATTTTCTACTCTGAACTTAGTTAAATCTCCCATTTAAGGTTTCTCTGGGGAGTAGAAGGTTTGAGCACTAAATTGGGGGCAGTCTTAAAGAGAGGGAGTTCAGTAGTGAGATTATTGACTTGAGGTCAGGGAAACTGAATATGAAATGGGAGAGAACCCTAACTTGAATGTTAATTGAATGGGGTTTCCACTCTACATGTATATTTCTAATTTCAAATTTACTTACAAAAGACATAAACCCCAAACTATACAAAATTCAATTTTGCCCATTGTTTTGTTTTCTTCTCTGTTCCTTGCTCTTTTTTATTTTGCTCCCTCCTCCTCTTCCTTCTCTTCTGTTTTTTTCTTTCTTTTTAGAAACGAATTTTAGTCTGTGTAAGTGATCGGGTAGTTTTACACAGCTTGTAGCTTGTGTTCAGGAGAAACTCACTTTGATTCTCAGCTTAGGCACTGGATCTCATGACTGAATTCTGTTGTTTTTCTCAGATCTAGGTCTGGGGTTCACAGACCCCGCACAAGGTCTGTGAACTGGGATGGGAGAAAGAATTAAATAATTATTTTCAATAACCTCTAACTGAAATTTAGCATTTTTTTTTTCAGTTAGGAATGTAGGCTTTGACTTTGTCACCAATAGAACTCACAGATCGCTGGATCACCCCTGTCTATAGATGCTCACGCATCGTAGCTGGCCCGCTATTGGGCAGCTGCATCTAGTAATCTTTCAGCCACCAAATGGTGAAGTCGCATGTTCTCACATTATTGACCCAGACATGTATGTTGCTTTATTATGGCATTGGTGCCAGTAATTTAATTTAAGGGTTACAATTTCTTGTTCATGAATAGGGAATGACTAATGACTTCCATGTTTAGCAGAGGCTGCATTTCTTGTGATTTCCCTTTTCATCTGGGCTCACTTCTGTTGTGCTTCTCTATTCTCAGATCGCCATGTTGTGCAACTGAAGTTTGTTGTGCGGGAGGATGCTGATTCATTGGTTGTGGCTGCAAATGGTGATAGTGGCTGCCTCGTTGAAATCTGGGAATTGCGGGAAAAGCCTATGCCAATACACAAACTCTTCCAGCCGAAGTCTCACTCTTCCCAGCCAGAACCATTCAAGACTGTAGTAAGTTATGCATTGACACAGGTTTTAACCTGTTTTCTTAACCCGCTGCATGCCATGGACAAATTGGCTTGAGACACGTTAAAATTGCCACAACCAAAGAGATCAACTCATTGTTAATCAATTGGTACAGCATTTCTGTCAACAGATGGCTTCAGATGTGGCATACCAATGTTTTGAGGAAGAAACAGGCTTTCACTTGATCTACACCAATTATCATTAGAAGGTCATTTGAGGAAGCATTGTGGATTTTATGTGCAACTATATTTACCCCCAAGGGGTCTCATCTGTGACAGAGATTGACAGTCAGTGGGCTGAACTGCTGTTACACTGTCACATATTGACATCACAGCCAGTTCAGTCAGTAAAGTATGTGGAGATTGATCATTCTTAGTCATCACACATGAATGTGTGTCATGATTATTTGTCTAAGTTTCATGTTATTTCTTTCTGCAGTTGTGGCAACATCAGTCACACTTTATGTCCTCGTCTCCTGTAGTGTGCATAACAACGTCCAAACTGTCTATCACCACAGCGATGCCTCCCCCATGTTACGTGATGGTGGCACTTGCAGACGGCTCGATTCACTGTCTGTACAGGGATTCACTCAAACAGGTGAACAAGAGAAATGTATCAGAGTTAATAAGAATTTTTGTGGTTCCGCTTCTCACCTTATATGGCCTTTACCTCCGTCTTTTTTGATGGCCACTTCTTCGGCCAGGCTTTCTAGCCTGAAACTTTTATTTTGTAGGTACAAGGAGCATAACATCTGTTGAGAATTCAGTAGGAAGTCTCATTATTAATTATATGAGCTTTCATAATATGAATAATATTATTATTATATATTATAATATATAATTATAATATATTATAATATTATTATAACACTCATAATATGAGTGTTATCAGCACTCAAAGAATTAGACACAATACACTGAAACAAAAGACTGCTTTCTTATTTGTGTCCTGCTACATATTATACTCTGTTCTGCTACTTGTTTTCACCTGGTCTGACCCTTGTTATGTAACTTTGAATCAGACAGCACTGTTGCATCATCCAAGCATCAATGACACTGCAATGCATTGCATACGAAATATGTCACATGACAGCCACATACTGTTGTGTGACATCACAGCGTGGCTATTGCATAGCGACAGCCTATCTGTGGACGAAGAAAGCACTGTTCCCATACTGTTGGTCGTGTGTGTGTTGTGGGCATTGTCAGGCAACGGGCATACTTGCTATAATATATTATGTTTATGCAACATATTAACACCCAATAATCCATTGTTATGCTAACCTGAGATTTTGTAATTTCAAATCTTTCATCTCACCTTTACATTACTTTCTTTTACATATAGAGATTAGTTGCAAAAAAAAAAGATCTTTTGGAATGTTACTGGCTACTTGATTGGTTTACTTCTTGGCCATAAAGCCAGAGGTTATACATTCTCAGAACCCCTGGTAAAGTTCTGCAGACTACATAGTGTTACATCTGGAAAGACAGTACTCTTCAGAGTTATCACTGTGAGGACCTCATACCTTACAACATGAATTATGCATAAATGTCAAAAATTTAATACTAGTACCACATACCATACCTTGAATCGGATCTCAGCAGCCAGGATAAAGTATCTCTGTCTGCAAGTTAAGTGACATCCATGTGAAGCTTCTCATTCTAGTTGAGCAGTGGCAAAGATGTTGCGTATCTATACTCATATCTGATGGATTTTTTGTATAATTTACATTAGAGTACAATAGTAATGATATCTAAAATCTAATAATTACTCTTTTAGAAACATATTCACATTGATATTACGTAGGGCGTTCAGGAAATAGTGCCTCCTATGTTTTTGTGCTAATATGTAATGTCTGACATGGATGTTGGTGGTGTTGTAGTAAAGGTTGAACCTTCCCGCCAATCTACTGTTAGTTTGGTTGTCGTGCGACAGATAGCGACAGCAGAGCAGTCTACCAAATTGTGTCTGACATAGAAGTGCATATGAAACACAGATGTGTTATTGAATTTCTCACTGCCGAACAAATTGTACCCACTGACAACCATCGACACTTGCTAAAGGTGTATGGAGACAATACAGTGGATGTCAGCACAGTGAGGCGGTGGGTAGCGCGTTTCAACAGTGGCGAAAGTAAAGTGCACGACAAGCCACGCCCTGGGCGTCCCTGCTCAGCTGCCACCCCTCACAATGAACAGCACCTCATCCGTACAGATCAGCACATAACGACCAGGGACTGTCAATTCTGAACGCTACAAGACGACACTGACTAAGCTGAAAGCCCACATTTCCCGAGTCAGGCCAGAGGAGCAGACAACCTTTCGCTTACAACATGATAACGCTAGACCCCATACCAGTTTGGTGACCACCGCGCACATTGCAAAGTTTTGCTGGACTGCCCTACCACATCCACCTTATAGCCCCGATTTAGCACCTTCAGACTTCCATCTCTCTGGGCCTATGAAAGACGGACTACGTGGGCAACATTTTCCAGACAGTGATGCTGTCATTGCAGCTGTAAGAAAGTGGCTAGCCTCTGCTGGCACATACTTTTACGGGCGCAGCATACAGGCTCTTGTTAATCGCTGGCAAAAGTGCATAATGAATGGTGGTGATTATGTGGAAAAATAATTGTAAGTAGCTGAAATCCTGCTATATTTAACTGCATTATTATGCTTTCTGTATCTGTTGTAGTTTTCTTTAAAAAAATAGGAGGCATTATATACAGAACGCTGTAATACTGTGTATGGGTGCTTGAGATATGTATTTTCTTATAAGGTATTGTCTGTTTTTTACACAAATTCTTTATTTACAAATATAAGAATGACCCTGCCGCATTTTGTGAAATGAATGTTATTGTATAGTCAGTTGAATGTGATACTGTGATATAGGATACAGCCTCTTCATTTCCAATTCACTCTATACAGGGTAATTCATAAGTTCCTACAGGATTTCTGAGCCCTGCAGTTCAGAAGTTCTGGAGGGATTTAATAAATTACCCTATATATAATCATCCCGTTATCTTGGTTGATGTAGAGTTGATGCAGTGTTTAGTGACCAGTGAGTACATAGTTAATACTGTTAAACAACCAAGGGATCAGGGTTCAATTCCCAGAAGGGGCAAGAAATTTTTCTCTTCTTCACAGTGTCTACGATGGTGCCAGAACCCACCCAGTCTCCTATTCACTGGGAGTAAAGTCACCAGGGCTTCAGGCTGACCATTCACCTCCATCTAGTGCTGAGGTTAAGGAAGTGTGGAGCAACTCGTGGAGTTGCGTGGAGCGTTCCCCCATACATCTTCATGTTGTGATGCTTAATTAAGCACAGAACAAATTTACCTATTCCTTTATGTTTTTGATTGTTGTCCTCAGGTTGCCACAGCATCACTGAACCAAGCATGGAGACAAGAGGAAGCCCCAACTTCAAAGCAGCAACGGCTTGGCTTAAGGATATCGCACCTCGACATGAGTTGGTTGGGCTGTATACTGGTGGCTGCAGACACACAGGGGCAGCTCTACCTTTATCGTCTCTTACCCATTGCAGAACCAGGTACCACACAACTGGACTAGTCATGTCTCAAGGCCTGCAATGTGACACTTTCTGTAATTGCTTCAGGCAGTAAAAGATATTTTATAGTATCATTTATCATATCTTAGTGTGATCCATAGCAGAAGTAAATAAAAACTCAGATATTTTTGTCAGATTTGAAGTTCTCATGTAAGTGTTTATGAACATTACTCTCTTCTTTGATGTGACCCTATGTGATCATGTAGGTTCCTACAAGCATTACAGCTATCTTCAGGACAGAAGACAAGTCTTTTTTCATGCTATAGGTTGAGTCTTCTGCCCTGAAGACAGAAGCAGGAGGTTCCTTCAAGATGTTGCTAACCATCTACCAGACTATATGGCATCTACAGTAATTTTCATTGAAAACACCATGAGGGAATATTACCCTATGTACATGAATTTAAGATAACCTCAAATCAGATGCTTAACCTTTTCAGTGCTACAGTCTGGCATAGCATATTATTTTTTTTTATTGCTAGTGGGGTGGGACTAAGTCCCTTGTACTGTGGCCACTTCTGGCCTATTGCACCAGCCCCAGATGATAGGCGAGGGTTATTGTGGAGCAATTGGTGGAATGAAGATTGTCAGGGGAAACCGAAGTACTCTGAGAAAACCTGCACCAGCGCCACTTTGTCCACCAGAAATCCCACTTGACCAGACCCGAGGTCAAACCCGGGCCACCGCAGTGGGAAGCCAGTGACTAACCACTTGAACCCTGGCATAGCATATGTCACAGGTGATACACACAGCTTGTAAATATTTAATCATTCTTTATTCACTCCACCTCCTTACAGACAGTTAAATAGCATATGAGGGCTGTCCCATAGCTCAGAAGTTTCATATGAGATTCATGGTGGCTGAAGTGACACTGGAGCAGTGTTTTCTCTTAATTTCTTCTCATTTCTCCATGTGATCATTCCACCAGTGCTCCATAATCATCTGTAACCAACCTCCGAGATGTGATAACCTTACAAGGCAGCACATCACATTCTGGTTCTCTAAGTCTGGGGCTTCGTCTCTAACCCAGTGCTTGGCTGGTTACAGAGTGAGGAAGTTAGAATTTAGATGGGGTGTTCATATATGTAGGTCGTCCAGAAAGTAGAGACCTTCTGGTGAGTAAAAAGAAATACATGAATGAAATAAAAAATATTTTACATCATTACTGCAGACCATAAATCATTTTTCTACATAATCTGCATGAAGACTGAGGCACTTATATTCGTGTGACACAAGTTTCTGGTTGCTTATATCATAGAAATCTGCCACCAGTCCATTGAACCTGTCTTTTAACTGTCTTCTTCACCTCCACATCACTACCCATAAACTGCTTCGATTATTTTAAGAAATGAAAATCAGACTGGAGGCGGGGATGAGAAAGAAATGTTCAAGGCAAAATGCAAATGCTACGAGCAAATGGTCTTTACTTTCTGGACAACTCTTGTGGTATTGCCACTGGAGCAGCTATTGAAGTAGATGCTATACACAACCCAGATACATATTCAGAAAGCAAAATATGGACAGCATACACAGCCAACAAGATATTTAATATTGAAAGGGTTAAAATGCCATGTAAGAAAACTATTTTCTTTAACGGTTGTAGTCGCATGCATTTGACTCAGAAATACTACATGTTTTATGCTTCTGCAGCCTGTGTATCTATGGGTCGGCATAGCTGTGCCCCCATAAGTGATATTCCCTCTCTTACCCAGGGTTTGTTGGGTTGCTGTGTTTGCAGGAGGCCCTATGACAGTTCCATATGCTTGTACACTTCTGGAGTACTGTCTAGTGACAGGACTAGACTGGTGGGACCTCCTTGTGTCATTACGTCCTTCCATGATGGATACGGTGTGTGAACGTTTCACAGAAAGTTTCAATCGGCAGCTGCAACACGTACAACAGTTCCACTACGTTCAGTTCCTCAACATCAAGACATCACTGTACAGGTGCCAAAGTTCAATCCTCATTAGGACATTTTTTTCCTTGGCACTACAACCCCAGTGGGCCTAGGCCTACCTCCATGAATTTCTCCGTTCACTTCGGTTTTTCTAGATCTTACACATTCAGTAGGACTCCTTGGGCGAGTGATCAGCTCGTCGCAAGGCCTCAACCTGTAGACAAACACAGAAAAACGCACACAAACATCCATGCCCTGAGTGGGATTTGAACCCACGATCCCGGCTTCCGAGCGAGCGAAGACAGTGCATGCCTTAGACCGCTCGGCTACCGTGACCGGCCATTAGGACTTTACCATTCTTATATTTCCCAGTTAAGTGACTGTCACTGCATGTGGTTGAGAAGTCCTAAAACACTTCCCATTGTAATGAGTTTATTACATAACAGAACTAGCATAAAGCTTGTTGGAATCTTAATGGAAAATTATCAAGAATTAACTCCTTAAAAGCTGTGTAATGTCAATACCTTGATAAGTTCTGAAAACACAGCTAAATTCATATAAGGCTTGACATTTTAATGGCTGTGATTATTAAGATTGTAACCTTCTCAGGTGTGACACTGTAGTTTTGTGGGTGGATACAAGTGTTTTGGAGCGCCTCTGTCTTCAGGAATGATGTGTGCAGATTCAGGAATAGGTGAGTTACAAGGAAGGCATAAAGAAAGGAACCTAATCTTAGCCAGATTAGGAAACAGGACAGCGAGGGAGGATAGACCTTTCCAGGTATGCAGTACTGTTTTTAGGAGGAAAGTGAAATTAGGTCACCTGCCTTATAGTTTGCCTACATAACCAAAAGTATTCCTGAGCATACACACTTCAACCCTGAAGATGGAGGCAGCACGTTGCTCCAAAATTTCAACTCAGAAGATCACAATCTGAACCCTTTGTCTGTGAATCCTTACCATAGAACTACCTGCTAGAAAATGCCAGGACCACTTTTGAATAAATGCCATTCGACACAACCATACATGACTTCTGCAGATGATCTTTGAACGACCACAGATTTAGATAGCCTGAAAGCCTGTTATCCCCTGTACACAACAGTAGTAACACTTGATTAATGCCTTGTGTTGATGGAAATTCTGTACTAAGTGATCAATGCCAAGCCAGTCTCTTCAGCTCAGGCAGTTTTGATGCAGGTATGTCGAGCTGATCTAGGGATAGTGCGGTCAGTGTAGCGGGTTGGAGTTCAAGTCCCGGTAGGATCAAGAATTTTCTCTTCTCCGCATCATCCACACTTACTCTGGGGCCTACCCAGCCTCCTATCCAGTGGGTACCAGGGGCTCTTTCTGGGGGGTAAAATGGCCAGGGCGTGAAGCTTACCACTCACTCCAACTAGTGCAGACATCAAGAAAATATGTATTGATACATCCACTCGCCCATGTGTCTCCATGGTGTAGTGCTTAATTAGTTAAGCACAGGGACATCTTTACCGTTTTATATTGAGCTGATGTAATCAGCCCATGACTTACAAGGGGTTAATAGCTACATTTACACTAATGCTAATATTTGTATCTTACACTGTAACAGTGTAACAGTGCAGAACTGTTGTGGTGAGGCTGCCCAGAAGAATGAGTGGAGAGGCCTAATAAGGCCGGGGTGTGACAAGTTATTTGGCTTTGTTTTCCAGACTGACAGTGAATGGACAGTCCAAAGCAGCAGACCTAACATCTCTCCTCATGTTGCATTCTGTAGCAACAGCATTCAAATCCCTGCTACGACCTTCGGACCTCTCAAGTCATGACAAGGGACCTGCCGAAAGTCTGGCCGGTAAGTACTTTGTAACGTGAAGATACCATGAATTTCTTTATGCTTTATTTTACAGTGCTTCCAGTCCCACGAACTATATATAGCACTGAATAATGGAGCGTGTCCCAGAATTCTCCTGCAGGGACTGAGAAAGACGAAAAATCTCATGGTATCTGGTGTTTTGACCTCCAAGATACAAGTCAGAAGAATACAGTTTATCAGTGTGTTATTCAGTTATATGTACACCCCGTCAATAATGAAACAATGATATTTGAAATAAATAAAATAAAAGACACATAAAACATATTCTTCACTAAAAGTGTAGTTTTTATACTTTAAAATGCTATTAAATATTATAAAATACCATTAAGACACTACATGTATATTGTTTACACTAAAAGTGACTATTAACCACTCTAGAATGTCTCCAATTTATATCATATGTTCTAATTTTCAACTTGCTTCAGCCACACATGGGCCATCATCAAGCAAACTTTTTATTGGTGAGGAGACCACTGTACTGTTCGCTTGTCTTCCATGATCTCCGGCATTTCACTTTTTGTTGTGTCATATCTAGAACTCCGTCATTGTCTTCTTTTTGTGGCTGTCACAGTTTTGTATGTTGTTTTCTCTAGTATGTCTGTCTTTAGTGCAGTCTTCTCACATATGTGGCCAAAGCATGTTGTGAATTAGAAGAACATATTGTGACGTGTTGCACTGTGGATGACGCCCCTCCCTCCTCGTCAGCCGTGACGTGCTGAGCAGAGCCGAAGTGAGCTGAGTCCTAGCAGGCTGGTCGCTATGCAAAGCGAATAAACACCGGTTGCTAAGCAAAGTGAGTAAACAGCGGTTGCTAGAGACGGCGGTAATAACAGCGGTACCCATTATGTAACAGGCAAACATGGCGTCAGACAACAGTGGTGCCTATTATGTAACTGCTTTCCCGTTATCCGGCTGAGGGTTTATAAGGGAACTACACAGCTGCCGAAGACAGAGTTCTCAAGGCAGCAGCCTACGAGTTGAGTTGGAATCTAGCCAACAGTGAGCCGTTAGAGTTGAGTTGGAATATAGCAGCCATCACAGAAAGAAGAACCGGATGTGTATGTGATAACTGAGTAATAATTGGGAGTGTGTGATACAGTGACACTTGTATAGCTCCCATATCGTAATTAATACGTGTAGACTACTGAGGACAGAGTGAATTGATTAGTGCATAGGGTTTGTAAACTGTGGAAACCCGCAACAGTGTTGTAATTAATTGTAGCCGAGGCTGGTAGGTTGTTAAATAAACCAATTGACAATCCGAACGGCGTCTTCAGTAACTAAACACGTTACAATATGAAATAAATTGAAGAAATTCTAGAGTATTTAATAGTCACTTTTAGTGTAAATGATATACACGTAGTGTCTTAATAACATTTTAAAGTATAAAAACTACATTTTTAGTGAAGAATGTATTTTAGGTGTCTTTTATTTTATATAATTTTCCTGGGGAGTAAAGCGCGGCTGGCGCGTAAGGCTGACAACCTTACCACCATCTTTGAGCTGATTGTCTAGATAATGTGGGACCCTCAACGTCTCACAACCCTATGGGCCTTCACAGCCTGTTACTGGGATAGTTTTACTTTTTTTTTTATTTTAAATATCGTTGTTGCATTATTGACTGTGTACACATAACTGAATAATACCTCAATGTAACAGGATGCTGAAATATCAATATCAATGTGGCGTCTTAAATGCTGCAGAAAAGAGGCGTAAATAATTGAAGTGAAGCTTTGAAACAATATGCAAAAGTAGCGTAATGAGCTGCTTGTTCTCCTGAACATCTACTTACATGAGACACTGTCGTAGCGGTGATGATGGACTCTCTGACAGACGTGGACAAGGTGCTGTTCCACCTGGAGGCAAAGGAGTTCACAGTGGAGCCAAGCACTCTTCAGTCACTGCAACAGCTGATCCAGTGGGTGGCAGATCTGGCTCTCAATCTGTTGGCGAGACTGCCAGAGCAACGGCAGCCTGGCAAGAGCTCTGGGGTGAGACACACATTCCATTATTAATAGTCACATAATTGATACTGTTAAATTTGTTCAGAAAAATTTATGCAAAACATATCATGTGGAACAGTAACAGAATCAAGGGTTGTCTGGGATGTGATACCGTATAGTCTGGTAGAATATTGGCCGTGCAGATGATTCTTCATATTGGCAGGTTACGCTGCGGTCACAGACAAAGCATCAGTAGTGTTCACAATGTTACTGCATTTTCTTCTTGTTTGAACTCCCTGTACTAAGAGCATTCCCTAAATTTCACAGTATGAGTTGCTACGCGATTATAAGGCTCTCAATACACTTCGAGAGCTCCTGGTCATTATCCGGATTTGGGGCCTGCTGCGTCAGAGCTGTCTGCCCGTGTTCGTCCGCAGTGCTGAGAATCTTGACGTGTTGGCTCTTCTGTTCAAACTTCTTTCACGCCTTATACAGACTTCAGAACCTGATGAAAATCTCCTAGGTAATCTTGCCGCTCTAACGCTATGTTGCATGACAAAATATTCTTATTTTCTTGTGTGTGTTATAGTTGGGATGGCTCAATCGGTGTATCAGTGAGCTGCAGACTGGAGAGCAGGGGTTCAAATCCCAGTAGGGGCAAGATTTTTCTCATCTCCACAATGTCCAGACTGGCAGTGGGGCCCACCCAGCCTTCGGTCCAATAGGTACTGGGGACTCTTTCCCTCGGGGTAAAATGGGAGGGGCATGAAGGTGACCACTTACCTCCATCTAGTGCTGAGGTCAGTATGGTGGCACTTTACCTCCACTCCTTATACATGTATATCTGTATGGCATAAAGCTTAATTAATTGAGCACAGGGACAACTTTACCTTTATGTGTGTTTTATTGTGACCATGAATAAACTTAAGAATATGGTCTTCTGATGTGTGATTTTATGTAATATATGGTTCTGAGGAACCTGCTGCCTCCAAATTCATCTGAAGATGTGTATAAAATACAGAAAACAAATTGTAAAACCCTGTTCTCCAAGCTGGAATATACACATCTGTTGTTTGAGTTGGTAATTATTTTCAAGAATTCAGTACAGCTTTCAAGTAATGTTCAAAAGTGCAATTTATAAAATTAACCCATTTGTTTGGTCATTTATCAGTGCATAGGAAATTATGTTTTTGCACTGCTAATTGTAATGATCCCTTGGAACCCTGTAGAACAGTCTTGGGAATCTCTGCTTTACTGAGGAAACTGTTCTTATTATTATGACCCAGATCTTAAACGCACTATGTATATTTTGATGTGCAGAGTCTGATTATAACAATTGTCACGTGTTCGTAAGGATGTGGTCACACAGGAAACTGTGGAGATAATGTTAAGTCACATCCTGCATCATTCCGTGCATCACTGGACTATGGAACTTCTTGTTATTGTCAGCCTTTAACATTTGCTGTAAGATATGTTGATTTGGCTTTCTGAAATGCATACCAGTGTTCTATCATGAAGATTATTAATGTCTTCTGGGATGTGGTACTGTGGATTTCTTTGGGGGGGGGGGTTATTTAGTGACACTTTGAGAATCAAGACTATGTTTAGATGACTGATGAGTTGGAAGGGATTTGGAAGGAGCTACCATAGCATAATGGAGATGCTATTTTTGACATTTGCCTGGTAAGACAGGCAAAAACTACAGAAAACCTGTCCTACCTGGGATTCAGACTGATTACCTCCTAAATACGTACATAGCGAGTTATCTCAAGATTAGTGTTTTATGTGGCACCATGGAGTCTGGTAGATCATTACCAGTGTTTCAGATAACCTACTGCCTCCATCTTCAGGGTGGAATAATGTCACTTCTCTAAAATTATGATACAGTGTCAAATCAAGAAGTTCTGTGAAAAACTAATGATATTGACTTCCCTTCAGAATATCTAATCCATATAGAGAAGTTAATGGGAATTATGAACTCGTAATTATACATCTATCTTAGTGCAGTGTTCCAGTAGGAGGCTACAGCAATGTACTTCTTGGAGGTCATTACATAACATTAATGTTTCACATTGACACAATTTATTATAATTTTTATCACAGGAAAAAATAGAAGAATGTATTTCAGAATGTCACATTAAAATCTGATGCTGACAGATGAGACAAGGAGAACATACAGGGCACAATCTGCCAATCTGCGTTAATCGGCCCAGTCCCAGACGCAAGCTATTTTTGCCTTTTCACCAGTCATCAGGTCCCTGCACTCAAAACTTACAGGGAATTCTGAATATTACTTCATATCAGAATCTTCTGTTAAACTCCATGGAATACAGTTCAATCAGGCCAAAGACTATTTTACAGTTTTCCTCAGTCTCTCAACTGTAAATGATGGGATAGTACCTTAAATTAGGTTTTTCAGTGGGGCCAAGAATAGCATGTTGGCTACGGGCTAGATGGCCAAGGAATAGGGGTTTGATTCCCAGTGGGGCAAGAGATTTTTCATTTCTCCATAATGTCCATATTGGCTCTGGGGCCCATCCAGCCTCCTGTACAGTTGGTACCAGGGACTGTTTCGTTGGGAGTAAAGGAGAAGCAGCATGAAGCTGACCACTCCCCTCCATCTAGTGCAAAGGTGAAAAATGGTGGAACTACACCTCTATCCCCTATATGTCTTCATGGCATGGTGCTTAATTAATTAAGCACAGGCATAGCTTTATCTTACCAGTGATTTATTGCGATATAGTCTGAATTACTAGCATTAACATAAAATGAACTATGGACTGCTAACAAAAACAGCTGAAGTGTTCCGGGATTTCCCAACAGATGAAGGTGTGAAAGAAATACTTTTTTGCCTCCTTTGAAGCAGTGGTATGAGTGAGGAAACAGCGATTCTCACAGAAGTGTGAAGCATGAGGAGAGGTACCACTGCATGCACTTTGTGCCACTCTTGCACAAACTGCAGTGACTAGCATATGTGGTATCAACTGTTTCCAGTTTTGAGGTGTGTGGATTTCATTCTCACAAGTGCTTTCAGTTGCAAGTTTTCACTGTGTTTCACTGCATTGACCCATAGAGGGGTGTCCAGATTAGTAGCTAAATGCCTTTGTAAGAAAGTGTAACAACAGTTCAAGATGGTGTCCGGGTCCGACTTGGAACATCATGAAGAGGAATCCAGAAAATATGCCTGGACCATTCCAATAGCGTGTGGCATATTCACTTTCGTCTACTGGTTCATCTTGACTCCAATTTTGTGGAATGCACTCAATATAGACGATGACTCTGAGACATTTGGTATTTTCATGATGGCAATGGCAATTTTCTGGTGTGTATTTGTGGGACTTTTCATGTGTATTTGGTGGTTCAAGAGGCGGTCTGATAAACCATGTAAGGAAAAGGCAGTCAAAGACCTTGTGTCCATCGTGAAGAAAGACTCTGTCGACAGCGCGAGTAACGGTAGTGAATCTCCGCCATTCCCGACCATAACTAAAATGGTTCAGCCGTTAGATACCCCCATCTCATACAAGGAACGCTGTAGCCTCAATAGGCTGCATTCAGGCTCGGAGAAGGACCTGACTACCATATCGCTCAGCAGCTATCCTCTCCAGCTCGAGAACACTCCGTCCCTCTACAATGCCAAGACTGGACGGCAGAGCTTTGAGCCAGGTTATACAGATAGCAGTAATGTGTCTATTCCAGATGCAACCAACAGTTCTTCAACTAAGGGAACAGGCATCTTGATGGTGAAGAAGTCCAACTCAGCAGGGAAGAGGGTATGCAGGAAAATCTCTTCCACAGACTCTGAGGGAGAGAAGGGGGATTCACCAGGATGTGGTGGCACCATTGCTGTGGAAACAGCCATAATAGAGCATGACACTCAGAATATTGACGTGCCAGACCCCTCAATTGAAGCTGTGAACAACTCTCACTTTCCAAGACTCTGTAGCAGTGACTCATTTTGCGGCCTGCCGGAAATGAACTCATTTGATGGATATTTGCATCTCACTACAGTTGATACTCCTATGTCACCGCCCACCGAAGTAACATGTCCGAACTCTTCTGGCCTGACACCACGAGAACTGTTCTTCATTGATCTGATCAAGCAAGCAGAAGAAAATGAGAGATCACCAGGCATCAGAAGGAGCACAGGAGATGAGGTTGTACCAAGGAGTAAGTCCACTTCAGAGAACCGGAAGAGCATGCCCCTCTATCTGTACCTGATCAACAGTCCCTCGTCTACTGCAGATGTACCCAGTATGCCATCTGCAGCAGGTTGCCATTTGGACAACAAAGACCCAATGTCTGTCACAGATAGCGAGGCAGCTCGTGAAGTCACCAGTGATGAACTACAGAGCAATTTGAAGAGGTCTGAGAAGAATACAGAATGGGAGTGCATTGACCCAGTAGGCTTACATCCTGAAGAAGGCAGGACAGTCGCAGAGACTGCAGACACCGTGAATGGCAAAGATGATTCTGCAGGAGAGTACTTCATAGCAAATGTTACTCGTAACAAGAGCGTCACGTCGGAAATGTACCTAAACATTGGGGAAGATGGTGATAAAGCAGTGGAACCGGGCACTGCTGTTCAGTGGGATCTGGTGGTTGGTGATTCACATGATGATGATTATTTGAGTGATGACTGTGTGTTTGAAGATGATGTTGCTGTCAAGAAAAAGAAGAAATAATACAAACAGTAGTTCCAGAAAATGTCTATGTTGATGGTGACAAATGTGACTGATGTGGAGGGTTTTGTTAGGCCCGCCGATATGTTGTGATCATGAGATAAATAAAGATATGTCGTTATGTGCTGTTGTTATCACCCATAACCAAGTTCTGTGGTAGGAACTGTAGGATGTAATGCTGTGTGTAATCTGGTAGATCATTACTGCTGTTTTGGAGGAAACTGCCACTTCCATCTTCAGGATAGAAGAGTAAGCTGATCTTGGAACATATAGTATGGATATACGGAGAGGGGTGGTCACGGTAGCCAAGCGGTCTAAGGCATGTACTGTCTTCACTCACTTGGAAACCGGGATCGTGGGTTCAAATCCCACTCAGGGCATGGATGTTTAGTTTGTGTGTGTGCGTTTTTCTGTGTTTGTGTACAGGTAGAGGCCTTGCGACAAGCTGATCACCTGCCCAAGGAGTCCTACCGAACGTGTAAGATCTAGAATAACTGAAGTGAACGGAGAAGTTGATGGAGGTAGGCCTAGGCCCACTGGGGCTGTAGTGCCAAGGAAAAAAAAAATGGAGAGGGAGAACTTCTACCATGAAGATGAAGGACGCATGTTCTTTCTGAATATACACACACTACATGGTGTCAGATTACAGAAGAGAAAGTTATTACCATGAAAGCCTCAAATCTCTCAACCTATAGGATGCCTGCTTTCTTGTAGATGCTGACATCTGAACAAGAGCAGCTGTAAATTAAAATTATGTTATTTGTTTATATATATTTGCCACTGTCTGCTTGTGTAACTGAACAGGTTGGCACAATGATTAGCAATAGCACATCAGGTTTGTATGTGGAATGTACCTGGCTCAAAATTTTGGATGTATTTTTGAGGGGCAGAGAAAATTGAAAAGCACTTATATAAGTTCTGTCATGTTGTGCTGTTTTACTGTTCATCTGCCAGTATGCAACAGGATCCAAACTGACCACTGACCAATTTTAATCACACTTATCGCAGTGGAGTTTAACTCAGAATTTCCGAGCCATTTTGATTGTACAGTAAACTCTCATTATAATGAATTTTGGATATAGTGGGCAAAATATAGTTGTGTACAGTTGTGAATTTTTAAGAGATGTTGAGCCACTAAGAAGGTTTTATAGTTATAAAACTATTAGAATGAAAGAGAACCCTAATATTAAAACTTCTATCTAATCAATCACATTGTGTGTTTCTGTGTTTACGGCATGTATTGGTTATATATTCCATAGTGGACTTCCATGAATACCCCTTCATTCAGTTATGGCAGATACTGGCAATAACAGACACTCTGTCCCCCCTGTTAGTCCATTATAACAAGGGGTTACTGTATTTCGGTTTGATCATTTTAAGTGTTTAAATAGAGCTGACTCTTTCAACAGGATTTGATAAAATTTATGTTAAGTCACTTATATGACATGAGTGTTACTATATATAACTTTTGATCAATTTACTTAAGGTGGATTGGATTCTTATGGCTAAGGATATTGTTGTAAATACATTAATAAACCTTCAGAGGTACATTCTGATTCCATCTTCAGGGTTTAACAGTCCCTTCAACTCTGAAGATGACTGTAGCATGTACTTCCAAAATATCCGTGGCTCTGCCTACAATCAAAGACCCAAGAGCACAACCAGCATAATGTCTGAAATACTGTGAAAGCCTAAAACCTGTAATATGAGCTTTATTACAGCCTAGTGCGAGTTTGCATCTTTGTTATTTTGTGACAGTGTCAATAATGAGACTATATGTAGTCAGTGATGCACATCCACATGGAGCAGTCAACAGAATGAGATCTGGCAGGGGAAACTGAAGAACTCAGAGAAAACCTGCCCCACAGCCACTGTGACCACAGCAGAATCTACATGACCTGACATGGGATTGAACCGGGGCTGCCACAGTGGGAAGCTGGCAACTAACCACATGAGCCATAGCATGGCCAGCCCAGTGTGGGAAAATTGACACAGGAAATTTAATTTTGCACACAGCATCACTGAAAATAAAACAAGATAAGATGTGTAATTGTTTCTAAACATCGAATAAAACACTCACATGTTTACAGACGAATGCTGCCTGCTTCCGAGTCAGGTAATGATTCCCCAGCTGAACCCATCCACCAAGATCGTTGCAGTGGCCTCTCCTGCACTATTCTATCAGTCGCTGCCAATACAGGTGGGTATCACAATGTGGTGAAGGATCCAGCATTAAAAATATACTTGTTTTATGAGGCTTATACTTTCAGTGATACTGCCCATAAAGGTAAAGACAGAAGGAGTTCCTGTGCTTAATTAAGCACCCCACCATGAAGATATATAGGAGAGTGGAGCTATAGCTCCACACATTCTCATTCTTGGCATTAGCTTCACATTCCAGCTGCTTTAAGATCTATTTTAATATTATCCCCTCATGCATGCCCAAATCTTCCTAGTTGTCTGCATGCTCTTCTCTCCTACACGTACTACATGACCCACCCATCTCATCCTTCATTTCATCATCCAAATAGTACATGGTGGAGAATTACAAATTATGAAACTTCTCATTATGCAGTTGTCTCCAGGCACCTGTCACTTTGACCTATAGTATTTTTTTTATTGCTAGTGGGGTGGGACTAAGTCCTTGTACTGCAGCCACTTCTGGCCTCTTGTATCAGCCCAAAATGATAGGTGAGGGTGATTGTGGAGCAATTGGTGGAATAAAGATTGGCAGGGGAAACCGAAGTACTCGGAGAAAACCTGCCCCACCACCACTTTGTCCACCACAAATCCCTCTTGACCAGACCCGGGATCGAGCCCGGACTGCCACGGTGGGAAGCCAGCGACTAATCGCTTGAGCTATGGCGTGGCCCATCTGACCTATAGTAACTTTCAAACCAACTAACTGATGTAAGATTTGAGGCTTTCACGGCGGTGACTATGAAGAAAGCAGTCTTCTGGGATTTGGCACCGTGTATATGTGGTGTTAACCGACGTTTCGGAGGAACGTATCGCCTCCATCTTCAGGGTAGAAGAAAAAGTATAAGAAATCTGTAAGCGACAAGACCGTGAGAATGGTAAAAGCAGACCGGTCTGCTTTTACCGTTCTCACGGTCTTGTCGCTTACAGATTTCTTATACTTTTTCTTCTACCCTGAAGATGGAGGCGATACGTTCCTCCGAAACGTCGGTTAACACCACATATACACGGTGCCAAATCCCAGAAGACTGCTTTCTTCAACTAACTGATTTTCATGAAACTTGGTACCCTCCTTTGTATTTCTTAGTTTCCTGCCATTGGTAATACAAACAGAAAAGTCTCTGAGAACCCAAGAGGTTGGAGCAAGAGTAATACAGAATTGTGAGATCTGCTGAGTTTGCTGCTGTGTATAGTGTGTTATAACAATAAGACTGCCATGTAAAGCTTATACTTTGCTTGAAATTTGATGGTCGTAACAAATGAACCTGTACAACTAGGCAGGTGAAGACCTGACTGGAGACAGATAGTAATCACCTGCAGTGTTAGTCTTTGTTAAAAATTAAAACAAGGGTTAGTATGAAGTTTCAATAATATATCTCACAAATTTTTAAAATCATGAATCTGTATGAGCAAAAATTATGGACAGAAATGTATGTCTACGCTGTATAATTATATTAACCATATTTCCATAACTACTACTTATCTTTCCAAACTGGAATATGAAATCAGAATTTCTACAGACATCTAAGGCAAGTGAAGGACATGTTTGATAACACAGCATAATAAATTTTATCATTTTATTTTTTAATAATGTGAAATAAACAACAGTTATAATATATATGACACATAACATGTACAGTAATTTAGTTGTCCTATGTTTTACATATGTGAGACATGAACATACATACCACATATTACACAGTTTGATATAATGATGTTTTTTTATTCATTGATAAAACGTTTCTCAAAAAAAAATATGACAAAAATACAAAATTTGAAACAGTCTGTTTTGGCCTTAGAATTTAATGCACAAAACTGTAATGTGATGGAAAATTTGTGTGTCTAGATTTGGAATCAGAGCAACAGAATTAATTTTAAAACTTCATTTTCTTTTATGTTACCATAACCTTAGTTACTGTAGTGCATCCCGTGGTATGCATCGCATGGTTAATATTATGAGTTTCGCATAAAACACTGTTCGAAATTTCAACCAAAGACATTGCGTATATTTAGAGAAAGTTATGTCACTTACCTTCCTTTAGGCCGTGCCATAGCTCAAGCGGTTAGTCACTGGCTTCCCACCGTGGTGGCCCGTGTTCCATCCCGGGTCTGGTGAAGTGGGATTTGTGGTGGACAAAGTGGTGCTGGGGCAGGTTTTCCCCGAGTACTTCGGTTTCCCCTGCCAATCTTCATTCCACCAATTGCTCCACAATCACCCTCACCTATCATCTGGGGCTTGTACAATAGGCCAGAAGTGGCCGCATTACAAGGGACTTAGTCCCACCCCACTAGCAATAAAAAATAATAATACCTTCCTTTACCATAAATGTAAGGCTGTTTGTTCTGATACATTGCAGCTTGAGTTTGGAGTAGAACCTGAGTCCCTGTACTTTGTGCCAGAGCTGAGCCCCGTGGAGGGCGCCATGCAGACAGAGCAGACAGTAGACAGCATCCGGCACATCTACTTGGGAAGACAGCCCCTCGTGGTGAAACAGTGCAGCAGGTAACCACTGTGTGTATCTGAAATGTTGCAGAATATTCAGGTATAAGCAGATCTTATGGTTTCTTCTCTAGCAGCATCTTCATTCTATTTATTAATATTTGGTTTATTTCACAACGCTGTCAGTAGTTCAGACTGTACAGCATCAGATGGCAAGATGATCAGTGAATAAAAACTTTGAAAGGATCTGGAACGAAATGATAATAGCCTAATTCTAAGGCATGCGGTAGCGTAGTTGGTTGGGGCACTATGCTACAAGCTGGAAGGTCGCGGGTTTTTGAGTCCCGATGCGGTGAATTTTTTTCAATTGACCTAATCCTTCCAGCCACACCCTGGGGTCAACTCAGCCTCTAACAGAAATGAGTACCAGGAATCTTCCTGGGGGTGAAGAGCGGCAGGCGCATAAGGCTGACAACCTTACCGTGATCTGTGAGCCGATTGTCTAGAAGATGTGGGAGCTTGAACATCTCACAACCCTATGGGCCTCCATGGCCAGTTACAGGGATAACTTTACCTTTTTACTATCCTGAGATTTGGTTTTAGGGACCCAGAAAAACCATGGAAGACCTCAACGAAAAAGTCAATGTCTCAGAGCTTGCCCCAGATGCATGTCAGAAGCCTTACTATTGGAGCCACAACTTGACATAATTCTTATATATATATGTATATATATTTGCTCGGTAATACTTTTTTTGTCCCATCAGCATCAGGAGTATGTTAATTTGGAAATTTAAGACCATGGTCTATTATTATTATTAGTTTGTTTTTACTGCAATTGGGTGTTCACCTAGTGGCAGTAGATCTTACACTGATACAGACAAGGAAAGGCTATACATAAAGGGAACAATATAAAACAGAGTACATACAATAAACAGGGTACACACAGTGCAAATCCAGTGCTAATGTGTTTTCAGGTGTGGGTGTAAGGCTCAGGTGCAAAGCATGACACGTACAGCTGCCATACGCGCATGGGACCAGCGATGGGCACGGGCATGCAGATGTGGAGGTCACTGGAGGATACACAGGTTTCTCTGACTCAGCGACAGTGACAAAATTCGAACAATTTGGTCAGATTTTGTTGAGATGAATCATGTAAATCATTCCCATCAGTTACCATAGAAATGAATGCTGTATCTGTGTAGTTTGTAGTAAATGGTACATGAATACAACTTCCTACTCAACTAAACTCTGTGAGGTTTTTTAATTTTGGGTTGTGCAACATTCTGTATATTCACAGCTGTGGGCATCAGAAGGTAAACCTGACCTCAGGGCCAAGATCGATCTTTGTCTGGATGAGGCCCCACCATAGCTCAAGCGGTTAGTCGCTGGCTTCCCACTATGGTGGCCCAGGTTTGAGCCCAGGCCTGGTCAAGTGAAATTTGTGGTGGGCAAAGTGGCACTGGGGCAGGGTTTCTCCGAGTACTTCGATTTCCCCTGCCAGTCATCATTCTACCAAATTCTCCATCATCATAATCACCCAGGGTAGATACAATAGGCCAATCAGTGGCTGCCATGCCCAGCTGGACTACACCCCCCATTATTATTCCTTGTCTGGAATGATATTAGGTGTTAGAATTAATAAGGGCAATGAAGAGTTGCATCTCCTGTGATGTGAAGCCATGCAGTATAGAAGTGTACCTACAGCGCAGAGGAATGTGCGGCCTTGATCTTCAGCGCGCCGAGACTTCTGCTGGATTATGTAACATCACGTCCCAGAACACTGCGCTCTTCACAGTTAATGCTGCTGTGAAATCCCCAGAACCAACATAATAAAAGCAGTGAACATATATAATTTTTACCATTAATGAAACTATAATTTATTATTTATTTATTTATTTATATAGCACGCAATACATGTTTCGACCTAAAATGGGTCATCTTCAAACACAAGGCTACTTGCAGCTTATAACATTTTTAAATATCATTTTTAAATATCAAATTGCGGATTTAGGATTACCTAATTATTAAATTAGTTTTAACCTTTTGTTATGTATACGGCTTTATCATGTGTACAATTTTTATTCTCATCTTATTGTTAATTTTAACCAAAGTTTAGTCTAAGTTTTGTTTAGATTTTGAATTGAATAGAAACTTAAGTGGTATGAACTATTTATAAAAATGAGAATTTTAGCATTACAGTTTGTCAATAGTATGTGAGAAACTTGCAGCACCTGAAGATGACCCATTTAAGGTCGAAACATGTACATGCTATATAAATAAATAAATAAAAAAGTATTGTTGCATTGATGGTAAAAATTATATTGTATTATATATTATATATTGTATTGTATTAAATTGTATGTATGCAACAGGATGCAATCCTTAAAAATAAAAAAAAATGAAGGCAACTCACTAAAAGACAACACTGTACCCATTATCCTCATCTTACTTTATGTTCCTTCATTTTTCCACTTTTATGTGCATTGTCTGAAAACCAAGTCTCTGCGTATATCTTGGTCTCCCTAAAATTGCATCCCATTGTGCTTCTTTTATGTGTGTCATTATTCCTAATTTGTTTTTTTTTTTTCCTCATTTTTGTCATGTTCTTCATGGTTGTTTTTCTTTTATTTTCATGCCTAAGGATTCTCTCATCATTCATTCATGAAACATGCCCATGCCATTTACTTATTTCTTTTAATTTATCTTCAGATGTATACATCATTAAGTTCTACTTTTTTCATTTCATATACCGTCTCTCTGTCTGTCTGTCTCTCATCTATTAATGTCTCCCTTGTGACAAGAACCCTAAAAATTGCTAAATGGGCTCTGATGAAGCTGTGACGTGCATAGGAAGTCAATCATGAATTCTATTCCCGGCGCTACCACATTTTCTGAGAAGTAATGGTCTGGAACAAGGTCCACTCATCCTCGTGAGGATAATTGAGGTGCTATTTCAAGGAAGTAGCGACTCCGGTCTAGAAAACAGATTAACGGCCGTGGGGATTTGTTGTGCCGACACATGACAACCTCTATCCACAAAAGTTGGCGCTAACTTCGCCGACAAGCAGCTGTCATTCGGGCCATGAGGTTTTTTTTTCAACACTCAACCAAACCTGAGGAGACTCGATGATGCAGCTCAGACAGCTTAGTAATGTGAAATGTACAAGAATTGGAAGAATAATTATAATTACCTTCAATGAACCAGGGAGACCCAGAGGAAATAAATGGATTCAGTAAACATGTATCCTACATAAAGCCACCTTTTTGCAGAAATTTTCCAAGTATCTTCTGCCTATCCAGTCCCTTACCACTCTAATGGCTGTGTAGATGCTGCATAGCAGGGCTGTGATCCTATAACCTGAGAGTCCCAGTTAATGTGGGACTGCCTGCAGCCCAGCAGGGTAAACCTCGGGTGTGCCAGGACACGTAGGGAGCAGGCAACGTACTGGCTGAACCATCAGTTGAATGGGGATCTGAAACTCTGTTTTTATGACAGGATCCTTCATGAGGGATCTGTGAGAGATCTGTCAGGTGGCTGCAGGGGACCGGAGGAGCAGAAGATAAATCTGTAACTGGGAAGAGGTTTGTGACGCCCCGTAACGCAGGACTTTCCATACAGTACGGACAATTCTTCATAAGATGAGGCACCGACTACACAATTAATTAATTTGCAACATCATGGGCCTCATATACATTCTTATATAAATGAAATATCGAACTTCCAATTGGTCCATAGAAACATGTGGAAAGTAAAAAATCAATGACGGATTCAATGTTGTATAACATTAATTAAGTTTTATCTTGTTTTATACAATAACTTTCAGTTTTTTATATAATCTGACTTATTGTATTTTTACACAAAGTATTTTAACATTGTATCCAATCTATTGTACAGCAGTTCAATAGTGTATGTTAGTTGATATGTGTTTGCCTGATGATGGCTGTTAGTGGCTGAAACATGTAGCGAAGCCCTGGCTTTTTCTATTTGTTGTGTTTTGATGGTCTATAAAAGAATTGAACATAACACAGATTAGAGTTATGAAAGGAGAGAGAGGGCAGGAGAAAACAGAGGAAATGTTTCTCCCGTTGAATTTCATTGGGACTTCTCCATTCATGTAACTACATACAGCTTCCCAGCTACTCCTATTACAGTGTGCATTTGCTTCATTTAAATTTTGTTAAGTGATGATGAATGAATGAATGAATGAATGTACAAGGGGTAGGCCTTCTCGGCCCTTGCACCACCACCTACAGTGGTCCATGATGTGTATTTGTACCAACCATCTTACAGTGCACACAATTTCACTTTTCTCCTCACTACATGTTTCGGCACTAATGTGCCATCTTAAGGTGTGGTTTTATTTACGTCAAACCATTGCACTGTATGCCATCATGTCTCCTATATAAAATTAGATTTATCATCTATATGTCGCACTTAAAATTCACAAGTTATGTTGATCTTCTCCTATGGGAGTACTCTTCCTATATTCTTGTATATATTGTGTGCTGTGTTGTGTCCTTCCCTTGTGACTCTGTGCGTTGTACTGCTAGATATGTGGTCTATTGTGCTAATGTTTGGTGATACTAGTAAAGTGAAGTAAATTTATCTCTGTGCTTAATTTAGCACTTAAAATGGATCTTAGAGAGATAGGATTGGATGGTATTGATTGGATTGATCTGGCTCAGGATAGGGACCGGTGGAGTGAACACGGTAATGGACCTTAGGGTTCCATAAAATGTTCAGAAGTTCTTGAGTAGCTGCAGAATTGGCATATCCTCCAGAAGGACTCAGCTCCAGGAGTGAGTGAGTAAGCTTAATTAAGCACCATCACATAAAGATGTATGAGGGAGTGGATGTACAGCTCCATGAATTTTTAACCTTAGCACTATATGGGAGTAAGTGGTTAGCTTCATGCCTTGGTCACTTTATCCCCAGGGCAATAGCCCCTGGTATCCCTTTGATAAGAGAATTGTTGAGCCCCAGAGCTGGCCTCAAAGCTGTGGAGAAGAGAAAAATCTTCCACCTATCAGGAATCAAACCATGATTCCTTGGTCATTCAGCCCTTAGCCTAGTCACACTGCCAAAGCTAAATACGTGTGTCAGTATGGGCACATTCATAAATGTGTGGCACCGTATAGTCCACAACCTGACATTCTGGAGGAATAGGATTGCCTCCGTCTTCAGGATTGAAGATCAGACCGAGCAAATAACGAGATCAGCTTACCGCCTGCTTCCCACTGGTTTTATGCTTCGCTTAATCTTTGACCCTGAAGCTGGAGGCACTATGTTCCTCTGAAACGTCAGAATTTCTCTGAACTATGTGGCAGTACTCTTCATAGTCACTGCTGTGAGAAACTCAGATCCAATAAAAATGAGTTACGCAGTTCATGACTCTACTAGTACCTGAAGCTACGTGTGTCGTATATACGCTCACAGGCCGACAGATGGCACAGGAATTCACGAGAACTGACTTTTTTTCAGTTTCTATTCAACTGAATGGTAATCAATTCAAGAGAAATACAGTAAGAGGAAATAACAGCTTTTTAACCATAGGTAAATACACCCATTTCCTTTTCAATAACTTCTCGTAAAAAAAAGGTACAGGTAAAAGTATCCCTGTAACAGGCCATGGAGGCCCATAGGGTTGTGAGATGTTGAGGCTCCCACATTTTCTAGACAATCGTCTCACAGATGGCGGTAAGGATGTTAGCCTTAAGCGCCGGCCGCCCTTTGTCCCCACGAAGATTCCTGGTACTCATTTCTGTTAAAGGCTGAGTCGACCCCAGGGCCATAGTTCGGCTGGAAGGATTACGTCAATTGAAGAAATTCACCTCATCGGAACTCGAACCCGCGACCTTCCGGCTTGGAGCATGGTGCTCCCCATAACTTCTTATGAATATGTAACAATCAAGAGGATTTGTCATGTGAGGCCGAAATGCAATATGATTAACATCACCAGTGAAGATGCTTCCAGTTCTGGGGGTCAAGGTATAATAATATCAATTACTGTCATTTAGTGATTAATCTTTGTGCATAGTTTCCAATAGAGCCTCACAGTGTTAAATTTGTCAGGCTGTTTCCTAGCTCAATACTGTTGTGGTTTTTATAAACACCGACACATGAGAGTGCTTGTATGGAGTTTAGAGGTGGCTGCCTGATATATGTCTGTATTAAATTTCACATGTGAACTTCAGTGGTGCATTAGTTAATGCTTTCAAAAATATACCAGCTTCCTCATCCTGTACCAGCCAAAGGTCAGGTCAAAAGCGAATCAATCACTCAATCAATCACTCATGAAGCTGAGACCTTCTTGAGAAGCCGCCAATTGTGTAGGTACTCAAGAATTTCCCAGCATTTTATGGAACCAGAAGGTTCATTACCGTGTTCACAAGAGCCATGATACCTATCCTGAGCCACATCAATCCAATTCATACCATCCCGTCCTATGTAAGATCTATTTTAATATTGTTCACCCACCTATGCCTTGGTCATCCCAGTGGTCTCTTTCCTTCTGGCTTTCCCACCAATACCCTATATGCATTCCTCTTCTCTCCTATTCGTGCTACATGCCCTGTGAACCTCATCCTCCTTGACTTGATCATTCTAATTATACTTGGAGACGAGTACAAGTTATGAAGCTCCTCATTATGCAGTTTTCTCCAACCTCCTCTCACTTCATCTCTCTTCGGTCCAAATATTCTCCTCAGTATCAAACACCCTCAGTCTATGTTTCTCCATTAATGTCAGAGACCAAATTTTACACCCATACAAAACCGCAGGCAAAATTATAGTTTTGTATATTCTACTTTTTATGTTCTTGGACAGCAGAGGAGAAGACAAAAGGTTCTGGACTGAATAGTAGCAAGCATTACCCGTGTTCAGTCTCCTCTTAATTTCCTCCTGAATCAAGTTTTGATAACGTGCTGCCACTTCAGTGCACTGTTCAGCGGACGGTGACAGATAAGTATGTAAAAACGGCGTAGTGATGGTAGCAGGGTAGGACCCACTCAAGTACCGCTTGGTCCTCCACGAATCTCACTTGAAATCACTCGGGCCTCTGCAGCACAAGCCAGCCTTTGAACTGCGTGGTCCACCAAAGGGAAATAAATTTAAAATTTCACGCTCTGCAAAATATTATCTTAATAAATTTGCATATTTTGCGAATGTCTGTTAACAAATATCATTTTGGGCCCTTAATTTAGTTCCGCTTCTACCTCAAAATTGTATGCCTTCGTCATGTTATTGCTGATTGCAGGCTATCAAAAAGTATGACATTAGTCTGGTGTCTAATGGTACAAAGTTCATACAAAATTTCATTAAAATCGTTTAGTTTGTTCAAAAATTAAAATGGGGTGACAGCGTGGTGATCTCATATTGTGAGTCTAAAACACCTTCGTGGTTGCGTCATCATTACATATTGGCGTAGATTGTTTAGTCATCTTCAGAAACTTCCTAGATTCAATTTTCAACATGCTATGAGGAACAAAANCGTGGTGTGAAATGAGTTGCCTACGCTTCCAGACCGTGAAATGCGTGAGGATCCATGCACGAATTTCGATAAAACGCATATGAAAGCCGTCCTCCCTTTAAAATGTGGAAAATGATGGTCTAGTGTGTTTGTTACGTTTTATATGTACACTTACATATATACAGATGTCCCTGTTTTTAGCTCTGAAGCAAGAATATCACGTTAAATAATATTTAGAAGTCAAGGCAGCTAGTGTTATGTTTGGCCAAGTTCGCGTGTTTAAAGTTTGTAAGTTTGTACGAAGATTGCCGTGTTACGTAACTGCCTAATTATACGACTCAGTGCTCAGCGCTCTATTTAAATTGAAATATATTCGCGGGATATGGGCTGTATTTTCATACTTGGTCTGTTGGTTCCACGAGAGAATTATCGCAAGAAGTAGCGGGGCAGTGGTTGCACAGATATTGTGGGAGGGATAGAGGGTGACGCACCGTAACTAAGCCCCTGTTATAGCCCATACACACCTTAGTAGCCACGGCCAACTTCACTGCGCATTCTGCTGATAACGGGCAAGATAGAAACATGGACAGCAGGTGGCTTGTCTTTCCCAGAATTTGTTCTTTAATTCGATCCCTACTTACTTACTTACTTACTTATGGGGCTGAGCCCTTCTTGAGGAGGAGCCAAATCTGCAGCTACTCAAGAATTTTCAAGCATTTTATAGAACCTGAATGTTCATTACCGTGTTCACAAGAGCCCTCCACTGCTCCCTATCCTGAGCCAGGTCAATCTAATCCATACCATCCCATCCTATCCCTTTATGATCCATTTTAATATTGTCCACCCTTCTACGCCTTGGTCTTCCCAGTGGTGTCTTTCCTTCTGGCTTTCCTACCAATATCCTATACACATTCCTTGTCTCCCCATTCGTGCTACATGCCCTGCCCACCTCATCCTCCTTGACTCGATCATTCTAATTATTCTTGGAGAAGAGTACAAGTTATGAAGCTATAATTATGCAGTTTTCTCCAACCTCGTGTCACTTCATCTCTCTTCCGTCCAAAAATTCTCCTCAACACCCTATTCTCAATATGTTCCTCCCTTAATATCAGAGACCAAGTTTCACACCCATACAGAATCACGGGAAAAATTATAGTTTTGTATATTCTAATCTTTATGATTTTTGACAGCAGACTGAAAAAAACACTGCTCCTTCTTACAAAAACAGAAGTGGTTACTTTTGACTAGAAAAATTGTAGTTATTTATTATAGAAAACTATAAAAGCCACGTAATATTCTGTGATAAAAGTATAGATATTCTTTAACGTTAAAACACATAGTATATATAGCAACATTAGTGATTTAAAGAGTTAATTCAATGCCAAATCACATCTGTATTTCCGAGATATATTCTTAGCTAGACTTGAATCGGCGAGGTTGAGCATTTCATAGCCTTGAAGAAGACGAATAAGAACAAGGAGGAGGAGGCGCAGAAAACTTTTGTCCCGCTGAGAGAACGCCATTTTGTAATAAGTAAAAATTAAGGTCAGTGAAGGCTTCTGTGAAATAGGAATACTCCAAATTGCGGTACACCTTTCAATCTTAAACAGTTCATGGAAGGGGAAAGTCAATGCTTTGGAGCCACCAAATTCGCAGTATCTGTGTGTCCTTAGTCACCTTTTCCTTGAATTAGGCAGATGACTACATCTGGACCACCGATTTGCTCGTGAGTTTATAATTTCTTGTTCATGAAACATACGCCAGTCGGTAGCGTAGTTGGTTGAGGCATCGTGCTACAAGCCGGAAGTTCGCAGATTCGATTCCCCATGAGGTCATTGGATTTACAATTGACCTAATACTTCCAGCCGCACTATGGCCCTGGGGCAGATTCAGCCTCTAACAGAAATGAGTACCAGGAATCTTCCAGGGGGTAAAGGGCGGCCGGCGCATAGGGCTGACAAACTTATCGCCATCTGTGAACCTATTGTCTAGCAAAAATGTGGGAACCTCGATGTCTCACAACCCTATGGACCTTCAGAGCCTAGTATAAGGATAGCTTTATCTTCCTACATTTAAGCAAATGCCTTAACAAAAGCTGCATCTGTCACTCTGGATCATATAAAGACCAACAATTAAGGGGCACTACTGCCTCTTCCAGCCGATCACAATGGCCGCGCTTTCTAAGGCATGAAATGTCTTCGCCCGTTTCAAAACTGGGATCGTGGTTTCGAATCCCACTCAAGGCATGGATGTATGTTTGCATTTATTCTGTTTTTATGTAGGTAGCGGCCTTGCGTCGGGCTGATCCCCCGTCCAAGGTGTCATACTGACTGCCTAAGACCAAGAAATTGAGGTGAAGCGAAGTGTTTCACAGATACCTTATGCTCCAAGTGAGAGCAACAGGAATAGATGGATAGATAGATAGATAGATAGATAGATAGATAGAGACAGAGAGAGAGACAGACAGACAGACTGCATCTCCCACCTCGTAATTTCGCGCCGCGACCGATTTTTCAATACTAATTGTAAGAAGTTGAAAAATATGACGTCACGGTGGCCTCAGATTGTATAATGTTCATAACAAGTTTCGTGAAAATCGGTCAACTGGTCAAAAAGTTGGTACGTGGGATACACAGACAGGAAGATCGTATCATAAGCCTGGTTTCATTCATTAAATAGGAAAAGATAATAGAAAGGGCTGAAAATGTTGATAAAGGTACTGGAGCCCCCTTATCTGAGCCTCCTTTTCATGGACGCCGTGTTGATTACCAGGCAAGGCGTCAGTTTGTTCTGCAGATTGCGTCCAACGCAATCTGTGCTGGCAAACGGGAACCCCAAACACCAAGCCAATCACTTCGCTTCAGGGTCAACCGAAGTTTAAGGAACGAACAACATTATACTCAACAAGGCGGTGGATGCCGTGAAAAATTAACACCCCGCATCCCGTGTGCAGGCGAGTATAGTTCAAGCGGTTAGTCGCTGTCTTCCCACCGCTGCGGCCCGGGTTCGATCCCGGGTTTGGTGAAGTGGGATTTGTGGTGGACAAAGTGGCGCTGGGGCAGCTTTTCTCCGAGTACTTCGGTTTCCCCTGCTGATCTTCATTCCACCAATTGCTCCACAATCTCCCTCACCTATCATCTGGGGCTGGTACAATAGGCCAGAAGTGGCCGCAGTTCAAGGGAGTTAGTCCCACCTCACTAGCAATAAAAAAAAATGCAACACCTTCACCGCAACCCTGCGAGTCGTAGAAGGTGACGAAAAGAGAACCCGGTGCCTGGGGATTTATCTGAGTCACCCTGTTACTGGGGGTCGTAAACACAAACACATGGTCCTCCTGGTTTGGGGGTTGGACGCAAGGCTGACAACCTTGCTCCGTAAAATATTACTGTTGCGAGATCCATAGAAGCGAAAACCGGTTTGTCTAATTCAAGACAAATATGGAAGACTCTTCGAAGGAAGACTATGGTTCAAAAACGGCTGTTTTGCCAATGATGATGATGATGATGATCATGGTTTGTAATCCGTACTCTTCGCATTTGATACAATCATAATTACGGTGATTTAAGTCCAATGTCTTGTAAGTCTGTCCAGTTGTATAACTACTGCCTTAATCTTCAATGTAGATGAGTTGTGCTCAGAAGACGGAGATTGCAGATTCAGTCGAAACATTAATAACCATCCATTAGACTACACGGTGTTACATCTCAGAAGACAGTGATCTGCATAGTCACCGTGGTGAGAACTTCGCATCTCGTCACGTTTCGAAAGGTAAAACTTTTTCCTGGCGTGATGCTTAATTAATTAGACAGGCTGCCATGAAGACGCGTGAGCGGGATGGGGTCGCTGAATGGATTTTCGTGAATTTTTGATACTGGCGGGTTTTGCCATTTTTTTTTCGACACATCCCAGATTCATTTTAAGTTTGAGTGAAATAGCGGGCTCTACATTGAGACCTATATTTCTGCAAGCCCTGAAACACGTATTGCGGGAAGAGAACTATTCAAACAAATGTTCCAAAGCAAAAGAGAAAGACATTGTATACCCAGTGCGTCTTTCTTTCTGTGCAACACTTTCGGTCTTAAAAACAGGAAGGTAATATAGTGAACGTCCAAGATTTGTTACTCTATGGTTCTATTTTGGTTGAGGCACTATGATAAAAGGCGGAAGGTCGCGGGTTCGAATCCCGATGAGATCATTTGCGTTTCAAATTGACATAATCCTTCTAGCCCCACTATGGCCTTGGGGTCGACTCAGCTTCTAGTAGAAATGAGCACCAGGAATCTTCCTGGTGGTAAATGGTGGCCGGTGCGTAAGGCTGACGACCTCACCGCCATCTATGAGCCGATTGTCTAGAAAATTTGGGAGCCTCGACGTCTCACAACCCTATGGGCCTCCACGGTCTGTTACAGGGATGGGTTCACTGAACCTCACCGCCATCTGTGAGCCGATTGTCTAGAAAATGTGGGAGCCTCGACGCCTCACAACCCTATGGGCCCCCACGTCCTGTTACAGGGAGAGCATTACCTTTATTATGGGTACATTTCTGAACTTTTACGTACAACAACCAACTATGGCGTTCCCAGCTCTAGAAGACTTGCCCCTCTTGTTTGAAGACAAATGAAGCCAGAAAGTGGGCGTTACAGTTCATGGCGCCGGCTTCTCACCGCGGAGGCCCGGCTTCACTCCCAGGGTAGTCCATGTGGGATTTGTGATGGCCAAAATGGTACGTGGGCAGATTTATCTCCAAGTATTTCAGGCTTCCTCTGCCAATTCTCGTTCCACCCAAAGCTCCATTTTCACTTTCATCAGGAACTTATACAAAGTAGCACATTAGCGGCAGTACCAAGGGATTCAGGCTCACCCCAAGAATAAAATAAGACAACCCTTTAATGGGGCTATACATTTTGTTTAAAGTAATACTTTGTAGTGGCAGTTAAATGGTATCATTTGTTGCGCGCGTTGTATTATCTGAAATTATGATTTATTGGTTTTTCATTTATCTTAAAATGTAGAAGAAATTCGCAAATATCTCAGAAGGTCTTGAAGATGGAGGCAGCAGATTCCTCCGAAACGCTGTCTCAGCTCATTCAAGATGATGCTAGGCTAGTACCCCGCCGGATTGGTTTGATATTAGCCCTCTGAAGACTGAGACATAGTCAAAGTCAATGTCATGTGACGTCTCCAGGGGACACGCGGTACCGTAGCTGGTTGAGGCACTGTGCTACAAGCCAGAAGGTTGCGGGTTCGATTCCCGATGAGGTCATTAGATTTTTCATTTGACTTAATCCTTCCAGCCGCATTATAGCCCTGGGGTCGACTCAGCCTCTAACAGAAATGAGTACCAGGAATCTTCCTGGTGGTAAATAGCGGCCTGTGTTTAAGGCTGACTACCTCACTGCCATCTGTGAGTCGATTGTCTAGCAAATGTGGAAGCCTCGACATCTCACATCCCTATGGGCCTCCACGTTCTGTTACAGGGATAGTTTTACCTTAAGTTTGGTTAAACATTCAATGTTACAACAAATTTTTTAAATTCGAGTCGCCTCTTGCTCGCGGGTTGCGAATTGTGGTCACTTGGCTTGCGCGGACTCCCATAAATGTTGCGGAACGGGGGTTAAAGAGAAGAAGGGGAGGAGTGGGGTTACAAGTCGGTTTCGAATATCCGCGCCCCCTCAAAAGAATATCAACCCCCGCGCAATGTGCGCGAGTGGTGGGTGAGACAGGTATATAAGCGATTGCACAGAGGGGGTTACTGAGAGTGTCCGCTACAGAGCGCTACCTGGCGGAAGACGTGAGTACTACAATGTTTTATTTATGTCACTTTTATTCTGACGTATCGCGGATACGTTCTCAACCAGCTCTTGTGACGATAAACAGTTTTCGAATAATTTTAAATTCATCCAATACCGTATAAAATATACCTTCGGAAGATGTTAAAAGAGGTTACTTACTAAATGAAAAAAAAAATCTTAAAAAGTATTTGAGTCAGAAATTTTGCTGGAAAACCGCAAATTCGTCTGCATCAACAAGTTTTCACTACATTTCTCTGAACATTTTTACAGAATTGGTTTCTGATGCAGATTATTTTACATTTAATTCGATCCACTACTGAATATTTCGCTATAAGTGAAGTTATTAGACGCCATTTAGAAGGAAATATTTGAGAAATACAAATGCTGCAACACTATGTTTTCTTATTCTTCTAGTTTTAAAAAAATTTGAAATGTACAGGTTGAAATCCCTCTTTCTGGAGCTATACTAAAAATATATATTTTTAGCACGGACTTTATCAGGATTTCGCAGTCAAATTACGTGACGAGACTATCACTTCAAGGACGTTATTAACTTTTCTGAAATTGAAATGCAGTATGACTCTAACAGAGAATTTAACCTGGACTTACAATTTGCAAACTCCTATTGGTTTTCCCACACTTTGGTCCATCTGTAAATATGTTTCAAGAAGCCAAATCTCAATGAGGAATTGTTTTAAATTTTATAAAATCTTGACTTTACTTTTTTGGGGATATAAGCGGCCAAGTTTTACTTAGTAGTTTCTTTCCTGGAATACTCAGCGTAAAGTGAAAACGCGTAAAGCGAATATCAAATCCCGCAAACTCAATGCTAATAAGAAGAAAGCAGTCTTCTGGGATTTGGCACCGTGTATATGTGGTGTTAACCGACGTTTCGGAGGAACGTATCGCCTCCATCTTCAGGGTAGAAGAAAAAATATAAAATCTGCAAGCGAAGAGACCGTGAGAACCGGTAAAAGCAGTCTGCTTTTACGGTTAACACGTCGGTTAACACCACATATACACGGTGCCAAATCCCAGAAGACTGCTTTCTTCATAGTCACAGCCGTGAAAGCCTCAAATCTCAATGCTAATAGTATGTATTACGTTCCTAAACAGATATTTTAAAATGGCTTAATTTTGACTGAAATATTCTGTTACGTAAAAGTGAAATAGTATTGTAACAGCGCATAAAACGTATTTCAACTACTAACGTGACATCAAATTTGTATATTTCAATATGATTAATTAAAGCCGATTATTGGTATTCGCTGAAATTATTTCTGCACATTATACTCCATCCACTATGCGAACGAGCGTGCATCATCATTAGATAGTGACGTAAACCGTTACGTCATCAGTAGTTAATGGCACAGACCATTACGTCGTCATTAGAAAGTTAGTAAGATCTACTTTCAACATACTTCCGGTATTCCTACGCGAGTGGGAAAATTAAATATTACTTACACAGAAATTCTCCTCTGAAAGGTTGCCTGAACAAATATGACGTATTCTGGTTCGTAGACTGGATGAACTTTATAACCATCAATTAAAGATTCTGACTTGATTCGAGAATGAGGTGAGCAGGGCATGTAGCAGGAATGGGGAGACGAGGAATGTATATAGAATATTGGTGGGAAAGCCAGAAGGAAAGAGACCACTGGGAAGACCAAGACGTAGGTGGGTGGATAATATTAGAATGGATCTTAAAGAGATAGGATGGGATGGTATTGATTGGATTGATCTGGCTCATGATAGGGACCGGTGGAGGGCTCTTGTGAACATGGTAATGAACCATCGGGTTCCATATAATGGTGGGAAATTCTTCAGTAGCTGCAGAACTGCCGGCTCCTCAAGAAGGGCTCAGCTCCGTGAGTGAGTGAGTGAGAGTGAGCTGATTCGAGAAGGTCGAGGGAGCAAACTGAACAAGAGAGGCTTCGTAAGGTCTGGGGTTCTCATACCGGCAACTATGATCAGTTCTATCTTTGGGATCTAATGCTGTATAGCCCGATTAAAGTCAATTGACGTTTCGGAGGAACATACGGGCACCCTCTTCAGGGTCGATGAACATGCCAAGCGAGAAACCAGCATAAACTGGGCACCAAACAGAGCTTGTTGCTCTAGATATCAGAATTATATCCAGTAAATATCCAATCGTTTCTAAATGGATGGATCCCAAATTCGATTCTGGACCTCACGACTGACTATTCTGACTGCAGCTTTCGGCGGTGTCATACCTCAGGCGGTTATTCGCCGACTTGACACTACGACAGCCCGGGATCTGTCCCAAATTAGGTCGTGTGGGATTTGCGAGGGTACGAAATGGCAGTTCGATGGGTTTTTCCTCCAAGTACATCGGCTAACCCTGCCAATTTTCATTTCACCAACTGCTTTACATTCGTTACTCATCCTATTATCGACGCTATATAGCGTCGGTACCGACAGCGTCGTCAGAAAACCAACTTAAATTAACAAATTGAACTCCCCATGCAAATTCTGAGATAAAACAGCCAACTTTAAAAAATATTACATACCTACGTCCTTCCATATCTTTCCCAAAAATAATCACTCACTCATGGAGCTGAGCCCTCCTTGAGAAGCTGCCAGTTGTACAGCTATTCATTAACTTCCCAGCATTTTATGGAACCCGAAGATTCATTACCATGTTCACAAGAGCCCTCCACTGGTCCCTATCCTGAGCCAAATAAATCCAATTCATACCATCCCATCCTATCTCTCTAAGATCCATTTTAATATCGCACACCCAACTACGTGTTGGTCTTCCCAATGGTCTCTTTCTTTCCGGCATTCCCACCAATATCCAATAAACATTCTGCTTAGCCTCCATTCGTGCTACATGCCCTACCCATCTCAACTCATCCGCCTTGACTAATAATAATAAAAATTACTCACCGCATTATACTAACTAATATTATGGTTATTACAATGTGGAGCGCACACCCTGACATGAGAATATGAGGTTTCTGTGATGGACCGCCAAGCAGTGAACCAAGATCAGTTTTCGGGAATTTAGCTGTTTGTAAGAGTCTCTCCGGGAATGTAGGTGTTTGTAAGAGACTCTCTGGGAATGTAGCTGTTTGTAAGTCTCTCCGGGAATGTAGCTGTTTGTAAGAGTGTCTCCAGGAATGTAGCTGTTCGTAAGTCTCTTCGGGAATGTATCTGTTTGTAAGAGTGTCTCCAGGAATGTAGCTGTTCGTAAGAGACTCTCTGGGAATGTAGCTGTTTGTAAGAGTCTCTCCGGCAATGTAGCTGTTCGTAAGAGACTATCTGGGAATGTAGCTGTTTGTAAGTCTCTACGGGAATGTAGCTGTTTGTAAGAGTCTCTCCGGGAATGTAGCTGTTTGTAAGAGTGTCTCCAGGAATTTAGCTGTTCGTAAGAGTCTCTCCGGGAATGTAGCTGTTTGTAAGAGTCTCTCCGGGAATGTAGCTGTTTGTAAGAGTCTCTCCGGGAATGTAGCTGTTGGTAAGAGTCTCTCCGGGAATGTAGCTGTTGGTAAGAGTCTCTCCGGGAATGTAGCTGTTTGTAAGAGTCTCTCTGGGAATGTGGCTGTTTGTAAGAGTCTCTCCGGGAATGTAGCTGTTGGTAAGAGTCTCTCCGGGAATGTAGCTGTTGGTAAGAGTCTCTCCGGGAATGTAGCTGTTTGTAAGAGTCTCTCTGGGAATTTGGCTGTTTGTAAGAGTCTCTCCGGGAATGTAGCTGTTGGTAAGAGTCTTTCCGGGAATGTAGCTATTTGCAAGGGACTTTCCGTGATTGTAGCTGTTCATAAGAGTCTCTCCAGGAATGTAGCTGCTTATAAGGGTATCTCCTGGAATAAATAAAGAGGGAAGCAAAGAGTTACTATAGGATAAGGTAAAGCCATCCCTGTAACAGACTGCGGAGACCCACAGGGTTGTGAGATGTTGAGACTCCCACATTTTCTAGACAATCGGCTCACAGTTGGCGATTAGGCTGTCAGCCAATATTACGTACTATGTGCTTTATGGAAGTCCTGAAACCATAAGGGAATATTTCTCGGAGAACAGAATGGGAGTGGCTATTTCAGCAATTCAGAATGGGCTGGACTAGAACACAAGGATTTATTAATGGCCTTCATAATAAAAGACTAAGAACAAGGCGCCGAAGAAAATATTTGGGGCTCAGAGAGGAGTAACGGGCTGAGGAGAACCGTATAGTGGGGATCTGCACGATTTGTACTCTGCGCCAAATACTATTGGAACGGTGAAATCAAGGTTACTGAGACGGGTGGAGCATGCACTCTGGATACACAGATTTGGTTGGAAAATATGAAGAAAAGAAACTGCTTGGAAGACCTAACTATAAACCTAAATCCGTCCATGTGCTTAATTAATTAAGTGCCACACCATGAAGACGTAGGAGGTAATGGAAATATAGCTCTACCATTTTTCACCTCGGTATTAGCTGGAGACGAGTGGTCAGTTTCACGCTCCGGCGCCTTTAATCCCGGGAAAACCGCCCTCAGTACCGATTGGATAGGAGGCTGGGTGGGCCCCAGAGCCGGTCTGGATGCTATGGAGAAGAGAAAATCGTGCTCCTGTCGGGAATCTAACCCCGACCATCCGACTCGTAGTCCGTTCCTATACCGACTGAGGTAACCCGACTCCTGCTTGTGACACGTAGGCGGATATTTCTAAAATGAATCTTACAGAAACAGGATGTGAGGTGTAGGATTAATTTCTTCTGACTTAGGGTGGGGAGCAATTATAGGCTTGTGTGGACATTGTAACGAACCATTGGTTTCCATTAAATGCTAAGAATTTTTTGAATGGCTGATCGACTTTTGGCTTCTCAAGAAGGAGGAATCTTTATTGGGGTTTCTTAATTACTTTCGGATAAAATAAATCATTCAAAATATCAGAAGTTCCGAATGACCGTAATGCCACTCTGTCCGAAATGAGACTGCTGTCGCAATTTTCATTCTCGCGCCAAAATGAGTGACACGTAACGTGACTGACGCTTGGCTGCGTTCGGAAATCCCCGCGAGCGGAGTTCGCAGCGCCACAAGAAATCGGACGTGAAGTTACACAAACAACAATCAGCGCTCGGGCGTTAAGACTGTACTCACATGTTTCCGCTACCCACAAAGCGTTTGTTTCTTTTGCCCCCAGCATGTGGGCACGGAACCACAAAATAACATATCACGCACGGCTCTCTCCATAGCTTCTTGCTGTTGAAACTCAAACCGTAGGGATTAAACCCTGTTTCATCGCAGAACAAAGGAGGGTTAAGAGTTAGCGGAATAAAGGTGTGGCCTAAGAATGGCTACTAATAATGAATTAGTATTGGAATAAGTATTGGGCAGTTCTTTCATGACAGCGTATAATTTAACAAAGAAAGCGACAAAGGTTTCTTCGAAGTAATACTACCTATCTTTAAAACAAGAATTTCTGAGAGGAAAAAAATCGCCTGTTTCCCCTTGATGCGACACGGACCGTAAAGAAAACGAAACATTTAGGGCGGGGGGGTCATACCAACGCCGAGAGAGCAAGACGATCTCGTGAGCCTCCTAAAAAAATTAGCGCGGATACACAGACAAATGAATAGACACAGAAGGATACACAGACAGAAGAACATCAAACCGATACCATAAGCCTCATTTTATTCTTTCAAAATGAGGAAAGTAGGCTGAAATATATTTAAATTACTGAGAGACTAGCAGGATTTTATACAGATGTAACTGGCAGCAGTAGGCCTACACAGGTCACGACTGGTAGTTGCTGAATACGTCTGAAAATTAATAGGAGGCACAGACGGATAAAATTTACCCAAAAATGTGTTAAGCTGTTCATGGGGAAGTTCATTTAAGTGGTCGTACAGATGCCATATTGCTGTTGAACAGCGTTACACACGTCAATTTGAATGTGTTACTGATTTCATATTGGAAGAGCTCCGGCCAAGGGTCTACTAGAATAGTCTACATACAGACATCTTCTACATGTTATATTTTGAGAAGGAAAGTAACCTTCCACATCTTCATAAAAAACTCCGTGGCTTTAGTCCGCAAGCCAACTATACTGACCGAGCGACCGCCGCTTCTCGGCGAAGTTAGTGCCAACTTTAGCGGATAGATGGTGTCACGTGGACAGCGCAACGGATCCCCACTGCCGTTAATTTCGGTTTTCTGGAACGGAGCTGCTATTTCCTTGAAATAGCTCCTCACTTATCCTCATGAGGCTGAGTGGATCCCGTTCCAGACCCACTACTTCTCAGCAAATCTGGTAGCGCCGGGAATCGTACCCGGACCTCTGGATCTGTAGCCAGGAACTCTGACAGAGGCGGTCAAGAGACGCGAAATAGCGAAGGACCCATCTGGAAACTGGAGGTAGGGCTACTCCAAATTGGAGCAGCTTCCAGCACATGCTGGTGCAAGGGCTTTACTTTTGTAGTCAATTTATAATAAATATAAGGGGTGAGTGTCTCGTTCCGGTACCTAGGCACGGATTACTGCAACGACAGTCAGGCGAATAAAAATAAATCTGTCGCGAGCAAATCTGGTATTTTCTGACGGGATTAACAATAAACAAGGCAGCTCACGCTTCGGGCGGCTCGTGTTACGTGATGGTTTGACAATAGACACAAAAAGTATGACAGATGAAGCCCGGAACCGTTGTGTATAGATGGCGGTGATTTCAGATCAACATGGCGGCGAACAATGACTGACATCTCACGGGCTTCATGGTGCGGAAAAAGACGGACTCGGAGCGTTATCCTGTCATTTTATTCTGTTTCACTTTAGCCATTTTGTTCGTTAGCATTACCACATCTGTACGTCACACACAACGCCTCTGTGATCGCTCGGTCGGTATAGTTCGCTTGCGGACTAGAGGCCACGGAGTTCTTTTCTTGCATTCCTAACAAACCAAGCGTTTTGAGGCAGTATGGCCTGTTTTCGGATGCAATACGGAAATGACTATATTGCAGCATGTAGACCCGTTGCTAAGTAACGACTCTGTATACAACGACTGTTGCTAGGCAACACTCACCAATGGACTAACTGGGAAGCGGTGTTCTCTACGCGATCCGTGCGACAACTGCGTGCCGCAACAATAGAACTGTTGAAAGAGGTGTTTTCTATGCGGCCCGTGTCGAGGTGTAATAAGCAAGACAAGTAGAGTTTGGTTAGTTGTGAAACAGTCGCCGGCCAGTAAGGACGTGAACACGGTAGTTGGGGAACCTACGGCGTTGGAAGCCGTTGCCAGACAACGACTGATGAAGATACAGGAGACTGAGAAGATTTCGTACTTCCTTTAGTGAAATGCAGATTGTCTGAATTTGCTATAGCGCTATAGTAACTTGTAGTTACGATCTTTAAGTACTCATTACATCCAGTTTAGTAATCCAAACCCCTTTTACAGTCACTCCATCAAAAAATAAAACAAAAACATCAAACTCCGTGACCTGTAGTCCGCAAGCGAACTATGCCGATCGAGCCACCACCGCTTGTCGTTGAGGTTAGTGCAAACTTTTGCGGATATGGGGTGTCACGTGGTCAGCGCAACAGATCCCGACGGCCGTTAATTTTGGATGTCTATACAAGAGCAGCTATTTCCTTAAAATAGCTCCTCAATTATCCTCACGAGGCTGAGTGGACCCCGATCCAGACCTGCTACTTCTCAGAAAATCTGATAGTGCCGGGAATACAACCAGAGACCTCTGGACTTGTAGGCAGGAACTGTGTCCACTAGACCACAGAGGCGGTCACTCCATCACGTGACAATATTTTCGGAAACTGCCATTATTTTTTAACGTAGTGTAATGAAATGTTATCTAATTAATTTGCGATCGTCACGTGATTAAGACATATGTAAATAACAGCTCCATACCGAGACAAATATTTCGAAGCAATCAAATCCATATCTGTATAGGTCGGCTGATATTAATCAGCCACACTCATCGAAACATTCCTTATCGATTTATTGGATACGACTTATTTATTAAATACCTTATTTACAACCACAAACTGGATTTGAGGTTATGACTGGTATTCTGTAATATTTTTATGCCAGGACACGAGTGACCAGCAGAATGCCGTATTGAAGCCACCGAAGAAAACAACGAGACAAGCAAAAAAAGTCACGTAACAGTCAGGTATTATTTGCTTCTGAAATAATACTGAAATGGAACGATTAAAGAAATTATAACACTGCATTTTTTAACGTGTTTTTCCAACGTTGGGTAAAGGAGAAATACCTATAGGATATTGGTGGGAAAGCCAGAAGGAAAGAGACCACTGGGAAGATCAAGACGTAGGTGGGTGGACAATATTAAAATGGATCTTAGAGAGATAGGATGGGATGGTACGGACTGGACAAGTACCGCTGGAGGGCCCTTGTGAACACGGTAATGAACCTTTGGTTTCCACAAAAAGCTGGGAAGTTCTTGAGTAGCTGCACAATTGGTGGTACCTCAAGAAGGGCTCATGAGTGAGAGTGAGTTTTTCCAACGTCCTCCCTTCCAAAAAAAAAAAAGACTCCTTAATGTTAATATGTCATAATTCTGCAAGCACAAGGATTCGGAAAATTGTCTCTGCTTGCAGCAGTGTGAAACCTTAAATGGGGAGACCACAGCACCGCTTTTACACGACGAAACACTGTAGAAGGAGAAGTTATAATAAACAAGATGATTCGTCCAAATCCATCTTGTCAAACGGAGTGCGTAAAACAGACAATCTCAGTTTTAGGGCAACAGAAATATTTTCAAATTTGATCCAAGGCATCATGTTTTGGCGAATTGATTTGCCGGTGTTTGGGGGGGGGAAACGAGCAGTTTCTAGTTTACTGATGAAGCAGTTCATAGGAGGTTCAGATTCAAAGTCACAAATATGAGTTTAATCGCACTGTTTAACCCGATTAGCCGGTCTGTAAGGAATTCAGTTTTCTACGACCTAAGCAAGCTAGCTAATCTTGGTTTAGATATTAAGACTCTTTAAATCAGAGAGAATTTCTGAGGTAATTAAGGATTTGGAGACGCACTGCTGCACTATCATTATTTAAGTTATTTAAAATAAAGTACAGCAACATGAGTTGTATATCTTTCAGCGGTTGTTTCATACATCATTTCTGGATCCTGAATTATGCGTCACTATCTCGTCAAAAGTTCACGCGTCCACCATGTTGCTATAGGTTTGAGGAAAATTCCAATGACATAATACTGATACGAAGTTTTGTGAAAATCGATCAAACATTTACATGGGAGATACACAGCATGATGATGTACTTCCCATCGCCTAACGAGAAAACGACAAACAGAGGACATAAGAAGAAAGGAAAGCCCTTAAATCAGAAAGTGGTCTAGCAAATATTGTAATGTTAATTTACTGTAGTTTAATTTGCATATCCGCTAAACATATTTGAGAGAGCTTTTCAGATATAATTTAATTTTTGTTGTGTGTGAATCAGGGCCATCTCATTTTCAGACATCTGTGGCAAATGCCGGTACAAGTTAACTTCTAACATGAAGATTCGATTAATATCGAAGGGGTATCGACATAGATTTGACTGAAAGTAGCCCGCTATTACCCATGAACAGCAGTGGACAAATTTAACAAGTTACAAATTCACAAGAAGTTGGAACATCTGCAGCTGATGCCGGTTCCGATAGACAACAAGCACGAACTGCAATGGGAAATAGTTCGATACAGAAACCAAGTTGCAAATTACGTCAAGCAGGTAATGGAAAAGTTGAAACTGAATCTCTCCTTCGGTTGGGATTATTGATTGCTACTAGAGGATTATAAGGAGGACGGAGATATTAATAACAATATGAGATATCTGTACTTATATCTAGGAGGAACGGAAACTCATTCTTGCTCTGCGATGAAATGTTCTATGCGATTAATTGTCTCGATACGTTGAATATCGACTTTGCAACAATGTCGAAAGACACATGCACTTCCTGTGCCGCTTGTGACTTTCTTCCGGTTCGATGTGAACACGCAATTCTAATCTCGGCGGTGCGCATGTGGAAGTTTTAATCTTAATCACGCTGATAGCACAAACTTTGTGTTTTGAACTCAGAGGGATGAATCTTATAGATATTTTGCTGAGCGAGGAGCGTTGTCAGGCTAAGATAGGCGAGGTGATATACAGCACACAAATGTTTATGTGGTCTTTACACGGAATCAGCGAGAAAGAGAAGGCAAAGTAATAACAAACCATAGGTACATTATGTCCCTGATTAACACGATAGACGCTTTCTTGAAACATTTTACGTAAACTGAAATCGCGTTAACTGGACATAAATTTCGCCCCCTCCCCTTCAAAAATGATCTAATGTAATATAATGGAGAAATCTTGGATGAATCGTGTTAAACCGAAAAATCAGTCGCGTCAACAGAAAAAAAAACTCCGTGGTTTTGTTCTACAATCGAACTATACCGACCTAGCGACCGCCACTTGTCGGAGAAGTTAGTGTCAACTTTAGTGGATAGAGGGTGTCGCGTGGTCAGCTCAACGAATACCCATGGACGTTAATTTCGGTTTTCTAGAACGGAGCCGCTACTTTTCCATTCAAGTAGCTCCTCAATTATCCTCATGAGGCTGAGTGGACTCCGTTCTAGACCCACTACTTCTCAGAAAATCTGGTAGCGCTGGGAATCGAACCAGGAACCTCTGGATCTGTAGCCAAGAAACTCTGACCACTAGACCACAGAAGCGGTCGTCCGTCAACAGAAAACCAGCCCTACATTAAAAATCGTATTGAGCAGATTTCCTGTTGTTACAACAATTAGTGGGGTACTGGAAATCTACTTCTTTCGAAGCTGTGACACTTTGTAGCCTGAAATTAATATAAATGTCCGAACAGTTATTTCGTACCTCACAGGAAACACAATATGCCTCCGTCAATGCTGTTTAGGGAAACAGCCGCTGTTTACTGTGAGAACCGTATGGAACACACAGATACACTCTATGGTCAGAATGCAGTATATATAAAGATTCAGTCCGTACCTCACAGGAAATAAATTACGTCTCCGTTACAAAGCCCAACCGGTTAACGCTGTTTAGAGAAACGGTCGCTGTTTATTGTGAGAACCATAGAGAAATACAGCCTGAGGGTGAAATTGAGATTTCCTTTAAATGATAAAGCAGCTGTACATAAAGTAAACACGGTACTTTAAAGTTTTAAAATATTTCTTTATTTGTCTAAAGATGGTTATGCTATTTCAACAACTGACGTAACATGTTAACGAACTCTCGTATTCATTTCTAATTCTGTACAGCGAAATCTCTGTAGCCAAAAGCCTAAAATTCGATGTGATATCCGTATTCTCTCCTGAATATGTATAAGTTACTGATGTTGCTAGTAAGTGCTGAATCTATCTCCAGGCGGTAATGATACCAGTTCCTATGCTTCAGTCGGTATTTCAGACTCGACCTTCACCGAAGACTAATTTTTATTTCAGACAGAGTATTTATTTATTTAAATTGTCAATTAGTGTATATAAAAGGGGACCAGTCATGGGATTGTGTGTGGAAACTGTAACTAGAGATGGGAATTGTTTTTACTGATTCTCGGCTAATTATTGATATTAGTGATTTAGTTATGAACCAGAAAATGGTAATTACGATGCACTGTTGCCAGTTGAAGAAAAACAGAAGGTACTTTTTTTTTTGCCAAGTTTATTTTTATATGTAACCGTTGCCGAAAACATTTCTTCTGGATAGCAACAGTCAGTAAACAGGTCACAAATGGAAGTAAAATAGCTGTAATGGACATAAGAGATTTTATATGTGTGTCACTAGGTAGCAGCACAGTCAAGCTTCACGACAGTCTAGGTAGCGGACGCGCACGCGCATGCTCAGAGGCTGGTTTCAGTAGTCAATATTAAGACAAAACTTGAGGACTATACTACCGAAGAACATCGTTCTCTTGTGAGTTTTTTGTGAGCAAAAGGACTCAACTCAAACGATATTTAAAAATAAATGTTTCCTCTATACGGTAGGAAGTGTTTGTCGCGTAAAGCGGGTCACAGCTGAGTGGTGAACATTTTGCTGAAGAGACTGAAGAGACGAAGAGAATGAACTGGAGGTGCGGAAGTGGCTGCGACAACAGTAAAAAGAAAAATTTCTATGCTGCAAGTTTCGACGCACTGGTAAAGCAATGGGGCAAGTGTATCATTGTCGGTGGAGGATATGTCGAGAAATGACTGTCTTTTTCCAGGTTCTAATATCACAGGTTTTATCTGTTATATGACCTATTTACTTAATCTCCCTCGAATATTGTTATTCGCCCGACTATTAACTTTTTATTGCTACTGGGGTGGGACTAAGCCCCTTGTACTGCGGCTACTTCTGGCCTATTGTACCAGCCCCAGATGATAGGCGAGGGTGATTGTGGAGTAATTGGAGGAATGAAGATTGGCAGGGGAAACCGAAGTACTCGGAGAAAACCTGTCCCAGCGCCACTTTGTTCATCGCAAATCCCACTTGACCAGACCCAGGATCGAACCCGGGCCGCCGCTGTGGGAAGCCAGCGACTAGCCGCTTGAACTATGGCGCGGCCTGACTATTTTCCCCCCCTTGGCACTACAGCCCCAGTCGGCCTAGGCCTACCTCCATGAACTTCTCCGGGCCTGACTTTTCACCTTGGTAAATATTTCCATAAACCACTCAAGTTCCTGGAGTCAGGCTTTCTTGATGAATTTTTTTAACAACTCCCCAGTGAAATTTCAATATGCTTAATGCTAATATATTTCAAATATATATTTACGTGGACATGACTGCAAGAGTCACTCCCTTCTTCATGTGTCCATATACACCTATATCTACGTTACAACCAAACTTCGTTCTTTTAGTCCGCAAGCGAACTATGCCGACCGAGCGACCGCCGCTTGTCGGCCAAGTTAGTGCCAACTTTAGTGGATAGATGGTGTCGCGATATCAGCGCAACAATTCCCCACAGCCGTTAATTTCGAGTTTCTAGACCGGAGCTGCTATTTCCTTGAAATAACTCCTCAATTATCCTCACGAGGCAGAGTGGACCCCGTTCCAGACCCACTACTTTTCAGAAAAGCTGGTAGCGCCGGGAATCGAACTCAGACTTCTGGATCTGTAGCCAGAACTCTGACGACTACACCACAGAGGCGGTCAGAATTCTATGACTCATCCACTCACGCTCTTTTACGTTTTGAACCCGTCTTTTTAATTCAATCTACTCGGTGTCTCATTCACCTCGCCTATGGACTTCTATTATTCCCGTTTACTCGGACCCAACACAAAACTACGTAGCCTCCTACAGTAAGAAATGAAACGAGATATCGAAGGGGTTGTCTTCCTTTGTAAGTTAGGAATTTGCTGCCAGTAGATTGCGGTTAGGTCGAGTAGGCGTAACCGCATCTAATGTATACGCTCTGACACTAGCAGGCAATCTTGCAGGGTAATGTGACGAAACTGTAATCAGAAGGGTCACGATTTGTTTCCGATGTCATGCGCTGCGCTGTAATCACATTAACATGACCCTGGTTGGCTACCTGTGGTTTCCACTATATTTCAATGCCTTACTGCAGAGATTGAAGGCAAAAGAGTTGCACCCTAATCTCCATACTTAAAGTGAGAGTCGAGTGGGTACCACTCGTCTTCGCATGTGGGAGGTGCGGAACTCGAATCTCGGTTCGGAGACCGGCTATCTGGAAGGAGAGTCCAGAAAGTCCCGCCAGAAACATACCTAAACTGTAACCCAAAGTCAGATTATGGTCGCCTTTATCCATATTTTTTCAAACTTATTTTTAACTCTGAACCTTAAATCATAATTAATGAATAGGAAAATTGGGCTGTGGGCTGGACGACTGGTGTTCGATTCGCGGTAGAAGCAAAAGATATTATCCACGTAACGTCCAGATCTGCTCTGGCGCCCCCAGCTTCTTATCCAACGGGAGCGATAGAACTGTGCAGCTCACCACTCATCTCCATCTAGTGTCGAGGTCAAGAATGGTGGAGCTATACCTCCACTCCTCCATATGCCTTCTTGGTGTAGAGCTTAATTAAGCATATGGAAAACTTCACCATCACATAGCGAGAAAATGCGGACATTTTTAGCCCATTTCACTTGTTTTAAAAAAATAAAAGGAGGCTTATGAAATCACCTTGCTGTGTGTCTGTGAATCTCCCCCTATTAACTTTTGAATGCCTGAACCAATATTTATGAAACTTGGTATGTTTTTTCATGGCACCTGAGCCTATCTGAACTACGTACTTCATAAATAACTCCCATGAGTCTGTGTGTCAGCATGTGTCTTTTGCTGGGAAACGACTGTGTAAAAACATTACCGCAGCAACGGATACACACGCAACAACAGAAGAATTTTTAGATTCATCGTTTTCTATGTGGTCTGCATCATATCAAAGGTTATTTCATGGTTCTGTCAATGTATTCTCATATCGTTACTAGGTAACAGCTAGGTAAACACGTTCCCGAGGCTACGAGGAATTGTTGGAGGATCGTTGTTTTGTGTGTGGTCCTTGTCGTATCAAAGGAAAATAGGTGATTAATTCGTCCCAGAACTTCTTGTTTGTGTTCTAAGATTTCCTTCTTTCTTGATCCTTCGTGATTTTACGTGTGTGTGCTACATTCATTTGTACAAAAGAGAAGATAACCCACCGGGGCTCTAGAATATCAAGGATGGGTTCTAATTCTGAATGCGGTTTTTAGGTCACCTGTCTCTAACCGCGAACACTGAACGCACTCGAGGCCAGAGTAAACAGCAAACATAATTATGAAGGCAGACGAGGCGATTTACGTGAAACGTGACGAATCCCGCAAAACAAATAAATCTGCGATGGTGCAGAAAAGAGCAATAAGTCATTAAACGTCACTTAACGGAATAAGAAGAAGAACAGAAAATTTGGGATGTTTCTGCTGTAACGTATTTAACTCTGTATTTTACTGTGTCACTGAATGAGAGACCGTCTCTGTGGTCTAGTGGTCACAGTGCCTGCCTACAGATACATAGGTTCCGAGTTTGATTTCCGACCCTACCAGATTTTCTGAGTAGTAGTGGGTCTGGAACGGGGTCCACTCAGCCTCGTGAGGATAACTGATGAGCTTTTTCAAGGAAATAGCGGCTCCGGTCTAGATAACCGTGGGGATCCGTTGCGGTGCCCACGCGACACACTCTACCCGCAAAAGTTGGCACTAACTTCGACGACAAGCGGCGGTCTCTCGGTCGGTATACTTCGCTTGCGGACTAAAAGCAAGGACTTTGTTTATTACCCTTAGTGGGGTGAGATTGAGTTCACTTGGTAAGGCAACCAATTCTGGCCTACTGTACCAGCTCCAGATGATAGGTGAGGGTGATTGTGGAACAATTGGTGGAATAAAGATTGGCAGGGGAAACCGAAGTACTCGGAGAAATCCTACCCCAGTGACATTTTGTACACCACAAATCCCACATGACCTGAGCCGGACTCGAACCCGGGCGGCCGCGGTGGCAGGCCAGCGAGTAACCGCCTGAGCAATGGCACGGCTATTTGACATATCACTCAGAAATTTTAAGTATTCTTGCGCATTTTATAAGTATATAAATGAAGTCTATATATGCTTGTATAGAGTGCCGACACGGGGGTTGTAAACTCTCAGCATTGCCACATATGGCGACGTTTAAAGAATGAAATTTCTGGAGTATATGCAATTGTCTGGCCTGATACCTCGCCTAAGACCATAATCTGAAGGATGGACCTATGAGACAGGAAGCAACAGGAGGACGCCATTTTGCAATCCGTATACCACTTTCATTCCCAGTGGTGCATGGCCTCATGCATTTACGATAAAAGCAAATTAACTTCAGCGTATTGTTCCGTTAAATCTCGTTAGGGGCGCTCGCAACAATGGACTGCACAATTGATTTTACAAATCTTGTCAGTAGCATTATTCATACAACTAATTTGATTGTCTTTTGTTCACGTTTTATGAGTGGCCATTAATTACGCTAGAGGGTGGTTCAAAAGCTGCTATCTCGACGAAAACTGGGTGTTTCCGACTGTTTAGGCTGCAGCCTATGCGTTAGAATGAGGTCTGACAGTTGCGGAAATACTGATTGAAATCAGTGCCGATTGAGAAATTGAGGAAGTTTATTTTGGTGACTGTCTTTCTGAATACTCAGAGCACTGAGTTACACAACTGACACGAGAATTTGAGATTCTCATAGATGCGGTTATGTACATGTACAGTACTACGTTCTGAGATATAGCGCCGTGTAGTCCTTTGAAGATTGAGGCGATATGTTCTTCCGAAACTTTCGTCGACTTTCAACGAACTACTTTTTTTATTGCTAGTGGGGTGAGACTAAGTCCCTTGTACTGCGGCCACTTCTGGCCTATTGTACCAGCCCCAGATGATAGGTGAGGGTGATTGTGGAGCAGTTGGTGGAATGAAGATTGGCAGGGTAAACCGAAGTACCCGGAGAAAACCTGCCCCAGCGCCACTTTGTCCACCACAAATCTCACTTGACCAGACCCGGAATCGAACCCGGGGCGCCGCGGTTTCAACGAACTACAACTCAACATATCGAAATGTTGCAGATTTTTAACAAAGTTTATATTTTCCATTTACGACAGGCCTATGAAAATTCATGATATTACATTCATGAAAAGCATAGCTGGCTTTAAATGACAAGTGAAATTACCCAACCATATGGCATTATTCACATACAAAGAGTAGCTAAAATATAAGACGTTGCATTTTCATTTTGTTCCTGTCACACTCAACTAATAACAACAATTCCTCGTGTAACAATCCGAAGGCTGTCACTGGTTTCTATGTTTTCTGTGCGGTCAGGGCAAGAGTAGGAGGTGAGTGTGGCTTGTGACAACCTCACTAGTGTTTACACAGAATCTCCATACCTCTATCTCCCGTCATGCTTCGCATCACTGACTCATGAATAACCTAATGAATGGAATCTCTTTACATACTAAGATCACAGGACACTTTTTTCACTGGTTACCGTGGCAACTCGTGCCAGACTTGTGGCTCAACTGTCAAAGAAATAATCAAAATTTAATCCAAATATCAACTTTCACGAACTCAGCATTCCTAAATTTTTATAAGCTGACAAGTAAACTCTCTAAGACGTGAGGTCCTTACGCGGTGGCAGTGTGACGTCGTATAGTTTGGTAGGTCGTTACTAACCTTCTTCTTCCTGAAGATGGATGTAGTAGATTCCTCCGGAACGCTGAGAACGATTTACCAGACTACACAGGGTCACATACCAGAAGACATTAATCGTGTTTCCAATAATTAAACACTTATATTTTTATATGATTTCAGCTTTCAGGAATATGCCACTTAGAACGCTGAAATTTGCTTACGTTTTGACAGACACTGCAGTTGTTAACTTCAGTGTTATTGGCTTCGAGTTACGGGTAAATTGCTGCTGGTTTCGCCAGCACAGTTTTTCTTGCTTCTGGGCCCCGCGGGACCCATGTCGAGAAAACTGATATTTTTTTGCCGCTAGAGGGGTGTGCCGTTATTTCCTTGAAGATATAACCTACAAAATTTTATTAGGGAGACGGTCTCTATGGTTGGCTTAAATTTAATCAAAATAATGAGCGCCATTTTGGAGAAAATCATAATTTTGAGTTTCAAGGTTCGTGTAAACCATCTCTATTTTTAGAGCTAGAATGTTCACATTCAGCGAGTGAAGACTTATGACGTATAAACTCTTGAATACCGAATATGCTATCCAACAGTTCGGGAGCCATCAAACCACCCACGCATATATGAACAGATAAATGACATTCCTGAACCCTCTCATCTCATTCAAGGTTATCGAAAACATGTAAATCTCCCAGAATCTCGCGATACCTAAGCCTATATATTGTCACGTGATATAGCGTAACTATAGACGGGGTTTGGATTGGTAATCGGATTTATTGAACACTTACACTCAGTCTCGCTGAGTTACACACTCCAAATATTATTGTAACTGCAGCACACATGAAGTCTTCTCAGTCGTTACTAGCCGTTGCTTGGTAGCGGCTTTCAACGGCGGACGTTTCCTTTCCTCTAGGTTTCCGAACTGTTCTCGGCCTCAGTTACCAAATTTTACCTTCTCACAACATAGAACCAACCACTTTCAGACTCAAAGTCACATTGCGACTGACGGTAGGTCAGTCAGTCAGTAAGTCTTGGCGTCGAGCCAAATCTGGGGCTCATTACGAAATATTTGGCAGTTACGGGCTTGTTCTTTTAGGGACGCCCCCTCTGACGAGAGGACAGGTCTGTCTTTTGTAAGTGCTGCTGGCACTTGCCAGTGCAGTCTATCTCTGGTAAGAGTCCCTTGGGACTCGCTACGATATTTTACTGTCTCAGATATTTAAGAATTCCGTTTTCGCGACTCGCAGGGTCATGATGGAGATATTCGAAATATTAGACCTCCTTATAAAGCTCAGACGCGGACCGCACAGAAGAAATCTCTTCCTTCATTTCGTGTTCTCTCGTTGCCGAGGAAACGATGTGTCCACAGAGCTGTTCTCTAGCAAATGCCGTTGTACTGTCGCCTGTTAACACAGCCGTTACTTAACAATGGTTATACATATCACAATATGAAATTTAAAACGAAATATTAGTCGGTTGGAAGACGCAGTAATTTGCCAGTTACACAACCTTTATCTCAATAACTGTATAACTACAGATCAAACTGAAAGTAAGAGATTTCTAGGAACTTGCCAATCGATTAATAAGGCTGCGCGTTGCGAAGTAGCCATCTGTTCGTTGCGCCGTTCTTGCACATAATATGCCCCACTAATCGTCCGTATAACATTCCACAAAAAGATTTAAAAACTGTCAGAGTTAAATCCTTATAAAATAGGATAGTTCCCGGATATAAAACTTCGGATTACTCAAGCCACCTAGAAACTTGTTCGTGATTTATTGTGAGTCGAACAGATTCCTTCACGATTTGAGGATTTGCCAAGTTTCTAATAAGATTGCTGTCTTCTGAGATGTTACGCTGTGTAGTGTGGTAAGCGCTTCGGAGAAAAATACTGCCTCCACAATCAAGGTAAATGATGAAACCATATCAAGTTCCTCACAGTTCACAACCAGATTCGCCCAATAATAATAACACCAATATCCTCACAAAGTCGCACTATCGAACCGGTTTAACGAAAATTTCGCGAACAACTTTATATCAACATCACGTGAGAGTAGGACTTTGGAGTTTCACGTGCACCGCCACGAAGGCCCAACCATCGAATGCAAATTCTGGGTCACTTCTATTTCCGAACCTTATGACGTGGCGCTGAAGAATCAAAATTGGGAAAGGGGGAATCAGATATTAATACCAAAAGTTACTACTGTAACTTCTATCTTTAATGTTCTTGGGCGATCGGTATAAACAATGCTGAACACCTTACAACCAAGTTTACAGGCAAATATTTTCTAGCCCCCTCCCACGGTAAAATTAGTTGCCGTTCCTTGTAAATCCATTTCACAATCCATCTCTTTAAGGTACATCTTAATTTTACCCTTGATCCTCTTCTTGGTCTCCCAAGGTGACGTTTTCAGAACATTTTCGTGCGTATAACTTGGAAGTTCTCACAGCGGGAATTTATGAGGAGTTATATATTCTGGGACAAAACGCCGGGCAGTAAGTTGAAAGTCAGCCGACGTTTCGGAGGAATATGTCAAATTATTCGGGGCACGAGGTAGCGTAGTTGGTTGAGGGGCTATGCTACAAGCCGGAAGGACGAGGGTTTAAGTCCCGATGAGGTCATTGGATTTTTTTCAGTTGACCTAATCTTTCCAGCCGCACTAGCCCCTGGGGTCGACTCAGCCTCTAGCAGAAATGATTAAAAGTAAAGCTATCCCTGTAACAGGCCGCGAAGGCCCATAGGGTTGTGAGAGGTTAAGGGTCCCGCATTACCTTGACAATCGGCTCAAAGATGGCGGTAAGGTTGCCAGCCTTACGCGCCGGCCGCTCTTTACTTCCCAGGAAAANGAGTCAATATCTAGACAATCGGCTCACAGATGGCGGTAAGGTTGTCAGCCTTACGCGCCGGCCACGCTTTACTCCCCAGAAAAAGCATTTAATTAATTCCTGGTACTCATTTTTGTTAGAGGCTGAGTAAACCCCAGGGCCTAGTGCGGCCGGAAGGATTAGGTTAACTGAAAAAATCCGGTGACCTCATCGGGAATTGAACCCGCGACCTTTCGGCTTGTAGCATAGTACCTTAACCACTAAGCTACCGCGTATCCCCAACAGAAATGAGTACCAGGAATTAATTAAATAATTTTCCTGGGGAGTAAAGCGCGGCCGGCGCTTAAGGCTGACAACCTTACCGCCATCTGTGAGGCGATTGTGTAGATAGTGTGGGAGCCTCAACGTCTCACAACCCTATGGGCCTTCACGGCCTGGTACAGGAATAGCTTTACTTTACTTTTTTTACTTTCTTTTTACTTTCAGGGCTGAACAATAAGGCAAGGATGAATCCAGTATGAATTCTGCAGTAAGCAGTTTTCGAAAAATCGGTGATTTTCAACGGGCTGCATGACGCTAAATCCAAAAGATAAAACCTTTCATTTTTCCTCGTGTTTCTTGAAATAATTCCGTAGTATCATGTTGCAAAGGGATAAAGGTTAAACTACGCCTCTGTACGCGGCCAAAAGTCAGGTTGTTACTTGAATAGCGAACTTCAGTTGGACTGGTTTAGTGGATTTTGCTTGTGGTTACTATGGCTCTTGGGCGAAAATCCGCAATGAATTTACAAACCACAGGTTTATTCTTGGGCAGGGTGACCGGCGAAACATGAAAATACAGCAACAGATGAAGTCAAAATTGTGGTGACATATGACCATACGTTCAATAGCAGTCCCAACACGAACTGAAGGCCAGTCCTTGCTCATATTTCCAAAATACGCTCACTCTCATCTGCCTTGACGTACATGGATTGCAAAGACACCGGCTGTTATTAAACAAATCGTATCATCAAATGGGGTGAGTTTGTGCCACGTCAGTTTTATCAGAACGTGACGTCATCAGCTCTATCAACCACACAGATACGAGTGAAGTGGCACAAACTCGCCCCATTTCTCGGTACTACAAATATCACATTGCAAAAATAGGTAAATCTATCTCTGTAAACGCGCCATGGAGGCTCATAGGGTTTTGAGACGTCGAGGCTCCCACATTTTCTAGCCAATCGGCTCACAGATGGCGGTGAGGTTGTCAGTCTTACATGTCGGCCGCACTTTATCCCTCAGGAAGATTCCTAGTACTCGTTTCTGTTAGAGGCTGCGTCGACCCCAGGGCCATAGTGCGGCTGGAAGGATTAAATAAAGTTCAAAGTTCAACAAATTCATCGGGAATCGAACCTGCGACCTTCCGGTTGGTGGCATAGTGCCTCAACAAACTACGCTACCAAGCAAAAAGAAACTCCGTGGCTTTAGTCCGCAAGCTAACTATACCGACAGAGGGACCGCCGCTTGTTGGCGAAGTTAGTGCCAAATTTAGCGGATAGAGGGTGTAGCGTCGTCAGCTCAACGAATCCCCACGATCATTAATTTTGGTTTTATAGACCGGAGCCGCTACTTTTCCAGTCAAGTAGCTCTTCAATTATACTCACGAGGCTGAGTGGACCCCGTTCCGAACCCACCACTTCTCAGAAGATCTGGTAGCGCCGGGAATCTGGATCTGTAGCCAGGAACTCTGACCACTGGGCCACAGAGGCGGTCTCAGCTACGCTACCGCGTTTCCCAGTATCACACTGTACAAGATAGGAAATCATTTAACCTTAAATGGCGAACCGGGAAGTCCAGTTAATACGGACATCAGGCTACTGCCTTTCCGAAACACAAGTATGAAAATGATGATGAGAAGGGAAGAAGAGATTTGGAATGGAGACACCAAATTAGAGATATGCCGTTTAATTTTAACGGGATTTCCAACTACTATGTGATATTAACCCCGCTAGATGTTTATACCTTTAGTACGAAATCTATCATAAAAAAGACATTACATTCATTGGAGGAAAACGTATACCTCTGCTTCCAAGTCAAGTAAATACATCCGCATGAATCCAAAATGTAAATCGGCCATTTATAGAGCACATTCTGTCATGAAGCGGGTTGCACTCTCTCATCTGAACAAACGTCCTTTACTCAACAGCATTTCGGAACGCACCCTGTAATCGAGCTGCTCGCTCTGACGCAGCGCTCTGACTCTGCTTCATCGCCTTAATTGTCCCTGTGTAATTTATTTATCCAATTCAATTTGTCAGCTAACTAACCGGTGAAGTTGTGAACGCACTCCGCATCGTGACGACACTACAGTAGCAACCGGATGTGGCGGACAGGATCTCAAGCATTTCATTACTTCTCACTGGGAAAAAAAAAAGTTTTTTTTTCAACATAAAACTAATTTCTGGAATGAATACAAAACAAAAAACAAACTAAAACCAAAGTCCGTGTCTTTTGTCCGTAAGCGAACTATGCCGACTGCCTCTGTGGTCTAATGGTCAGAGTTTCTGGCTACAGATTCAGAGGTCCGGGTTCGATTCCCGGCGCTACCAGATTTTCTGAGAAGTAGTGGGTCTGGAACAGGGTCCACTCAGCCTCGTGAGGATAATTGAGGAGCTATTTGAAGGAAACAGCGGCTCCGGTCTAGAAAACCGAAATTAACGGCCGTGGGGATTCGTTGCGCTGACTACGCAACACCCTCTATTCGGTAAAGTTAGCACTAACCTCGCCGACAAACGGCGGTTACTCGGTCGGTATAGTTCGCTTGCGGACTAAAACCATGGAATTTGTTTTGTTTATGTGATGCTCTGTAGTCTGGTAAAAAATTGCTGACTTTTCAGAAGAACGCACTGTCTCCACTATTAGGGTCGAAGGAAATGCCAAGCAACCACCAAGAGACAACCACCACTGCTTGCTGCTTGTCAATAAATTTCTGCCAGATTTTACGTAGTCACATTTAAGAAGAAACGTACTCTTCATAGTCACTGCCGTGACATCCTCAAATTGAGCGTTTGTCTGATTCATTTTCTATTCATAATGGCCTGAAGGAAGAGATGTTTTATCCTCACTGCTTTTCAACCGAGCTTTAGAATGCATTAGGAAAAAGATAGATTAGAACTGACTGGGATGTCAGGTTCTGGTCTGTACTGACGACGTAAATTTATTGAACGAAAAGATGAATACCATAAAGAGAAAAACAGACACTACTGTATATTAGACGCTAGTAAGCTTGGCCTAGAAGAAAAGGCTGAGGAAACTATAGACAGATTTTTGGTTGATGACCGGAATTTTTGAACTTTTTGGTACAATGCGTGACTACACTTTACAATTTAATATTACACACACGTGTCCTCAGTCACGTCATCATTAGCCATTGGTCGGTATCGGCTTCCAACGTCGAACGTTCCCCTTCCTCTGAGTTCCTGAACTATCCCCGGCATCAACTACCAGCTTCTCACAGCAACAGCTCACGAAGATTGAACCACAGCAGTTGTTTGAATCATTAACTCGGTCATCCACCAACCAACTAACTCAATTCAACTCAACTCTCACTAATTGTCCCGCTTACATCTCGGCACGGACAGTACAGAAAACACAGTTCCTCTGTTGCTGTTTACTGGCCGTTGCCTACTAACGGCTGTTGCTTAATTATTTGTTTTGCGGTCGTTGCCTGTCAACTGGTCTACATGTCTACTCTCTATGGTCTACATGATATCTTGTCACCAGAATGCAGGACAAAACCATTAATTAAAGATAACTTACGTCACATCCCCTACAAATTTTAAGAAATCAAATATTTGGGAAGGAATAAAAAAATTGCATAATGGGGAAATTAAGAGCAGATTAAAGCCGGAGGAGAAGGAAATTCATCCTACCATTCAATTGAGCATGTTCTGTTTAACCATCTGCTGTCTAGAAAATTAAAAATTAAAATAAGATAATTTTCCTGTTGTTTCGTATGGATATGAAATTCGATCTCTTACGTTAATATGTTTAACATTATAGTGGATATTTTTTATTCGATATATATACAACGTTTTGGAAGTTGGCTGTATTCCCATTTCTTCGGCGATTCGGTATTATTTTCTGCTTCTGTATCTCAATCTGAATCTTTCACAAATTGAAAGAGATTACATTACCCCCCACCGCCACGTAACTCAGTTTTTATTCGGGTAGAGGGGGCTAGGATACTGTTTTTAATAAGTTGCAGATTACACAGTAAATAGTTTGCTGAAAAATCTCACACGTGTTTCAGTAAACAATTTTCTTTTTCTAAAAGAAGTTACAACAAAATTAACTTCTTCATGAAATAACATTTTTCACCAAAGTAAATGAATAACACATAAAGTACCCTTAAAACACCTATAAGGGAGAAATATGTGTAGGTTGGTACTTCTACCGTTGCTTAGCCCTGTAAACAACAATATCTAAAATTTCGTGAGACGTACCTTCTGTATTAACACAACACTCAATTTTCTACACATCATCATCGTCCTAATATTTTATTTGTGACGACGTTTCGGAGATTGGCTCTGCTCCGTCCTCAAGCAAAGAACCTATTCAGTTGGGACCCGTAGGTAGTTTCGGAGATAGGGACTAGCTCTACAGTTTGAGCCCAACAGAATGTATTTATTCTTAAACCAAAGACGGAGATAGAATCCAGTCTCCGAAACGTCGTCTCAAACAAAATTTAAGGTAACGGATTAAACAAATTATCATGGTGTCCGTCAACAATTGCATCTGAAATAAATAATGAGAAAAATGTGGATTGTTGTTCGCCAACAAAACGTGGGCCTACAACCATTGTTGGAGTCATGACTGTTGTGAGATAAGGGTTATTATTCAACTAGAATATTACCGACTCAAGTCAAAGTCGTATTGCGACTGACGGTCGTTCAATCAGAAAGTAAGTCTTGGTGTCGACTCCCATCTGGGACCCATGAGAAGATATTTATTACTGTTTGACAGTTACGGTTTTGTTTTTGTGGGCTGCCCTCTCTGACGAGAGGACGGGGCTGTCTTTTGTATATGCTGCTAGCCCTTGCCAGCGCAGTCTTTCTCGGGTCCGAGTCCCTTGGGATTCGCCACCATATTTTACTGTCTCAGATTTAAGACTTTCTTTTTCGTCGCCTCCGATTACTGAAGACGATTAGGATTCGGATGGCTGGAAGAGGAAACGGTGCCCTACAAAACGTGCAACAGAACTTGCGTGGGCAGGCAGGCATGTGATTCGAGAGGCCATGTCTTGATTACAGAACGTCCGGTAGGATCAGAGCCCCTGTGATCGCCACATTTTGTTTCGGTCTAATTAGGACGCGAGGTAATGTTTGCTGAAAAATGTTATGAGAACGAACCAAGTTTTAATTACATTCTGAATTAATTAGCAACGTATCAAGTTACCATAATTATTTATATTATGAAACTATTGTTTACTTCACATTACTTTCCGGAAGTGCACTGCATACCTCTGTAAGCACCAAGTTTTTGACAGATTTTGCTGTATATGACAAAGCTGACAGAAATTGTTAGTCCTGTTCCTTGCTTTTAGACCAATGGTGGGACCTAAAAACTGAACAAATCGCGGAGATTTTTGGGTCTACCACACAGATCTTCCAAACGCTTCAGCATACAACAGTGGAGTTTAGAAATGCGGTGCGGTCTTTAACTTCTTACTTTCACGGTTTAAACTCTTTGGTCCGTTTCTAATCGATGTTAACTTCTGAATCTACATACCCTACAGACAACTGGTAGGAGTCTTTGGACGAGCGATAGCCCCATCGCAAGGTCCCTCACAACAGAACGAACACAGAAACAGAAATAACAACACAGCAAGCCACGAACAAACACGGACAATACTAAGAATCTCCTTTCTCAAGATACACAGGCGGCACAAGATCAGCCACCTCCAAGAAAGATAATAGGAGAATTGACACGAACCCGCATGGTTTATAAAATTTTAATCTTCAACAAAAAAGTTTAAAAAAAAAAATAAAAAATGTTAATAC